>NW_009629667.1:0-990 GCF_000690535.1 Cariama cristata
GCCTGCCCCCCCCCTGCCCCCAGGCAGGACCAGCTCCCATCCCTTGGTTGGTGGGTCCCTGGGTTTCTCCTGCTCGGACAAACCGGTGTCGGAGAATGTCCCCTCTGTGCCACGCGCCTGGCCGGGGGACAACAGCAGGTCACGTCCGTGCTCCGGCCCAGTGCTCCCAGTGCCCCCAGTGCCGAAGGGGTAGGCTGAGGCTTGGTGGGGAGCTGGAGGGAGGTGGGAGGAGAGGGCACCCCGGGACCCCTGCTCCCCTCCCGCAGCTCCGCCCGTGTCACTGGCCCGGTGGGCACAGCGGGTTTGCGAGCTGGGGTCCCGCTTACCGTCTCCTCCATGGCAAAGAGTTTGACAATGTTTTTATGGTTCAGCTTCCTCAGCATCTCGAACTATCTCATCTCCTGGGGTCGGAAGTAGCTGGCATTATTAAAGACCTTCACAGCCACCAGCTCCCCTGATTTCTGGGAAAAGAGGAAAAAGAGAAAAAGGAAATGGGAGGTGACGCCATCCGCGTCCTAAGCAGCTCCATTAGCTCCGCTACTGCTCCCACATCCCGCTCGGGATGCAAACTACGCTGACGCTGTAACGTGTTTTCTGAGCAGGGATCCCACAGCCTCGGTTTCCTCCGCTGCAGAAGCAATCCGCTGTTATTCACCTCCCTTTGCTTCCTGTCCCTGAAGCCCACGTGTTACCTGGCCGTGTGTTTATTCAGCCTCATAAAAAGTTTACAGCTGGAGCTGAGGCTGGCAGCTCCCCGCCTGCTCTCTGCGGGACGGGGCTGTTTTCAAACCGTTCTCGAAGCCGCCCCTCCTGCCCTGCGCCGTGCAGAGACAGCTTGCTCTAAAAACTTCAAAGGCCGGCGAGGTGCAGAGTCTCAATTCCAACCCTGGCAAGTGTTTGCATGAAATATGCAAATCGCCAAGGACGGGGTTTTCAAAACTTCTGGGCATTCCCCTGAAAACAGCTTCCCCCTCTCCACCATGCACGGGG
>NW_009629668.1:0-34334 GCF_000690535.1 Cariama cristata
CAACCCAAATCATTCTATGATTCTATGCTTCTATGATATTTAGAATAAAAGCAGCTTGTGATAGAGATAATGTACTAAAGGAAAATTTAATGTAACAGGAACATAATAAGAATCCTTTAAAACTGTCACTGTGAAAAAAAAAAAAAAGGGATGTATTTTAGGATCTTTTCCCTATGGCCATTGAATTGAACAGAAAGTGCTATGGCACAAATCAAATACTGGTGTGCTACCCCACAGATCTGGTTAGATGAAATATGAGGGCAAATAAATGATAGCAGTCATTTTGTACTTGTTCAATAGCCTAATTAAATGAGCTGGTTTTGTCTATTTAGTTCATGTTTTCACACCAAAACCACCACCACAATCTCAGTAATTAGAAAGACACAAGAACATTTCAGTTTATGGTTAATGCATACTGCTGGGCAGCACAGTGGAAGCTCGTATCATTGTTGCCCTTACTGCAGTCATTAAGTAGCAAAATAGACGTTCTAGAGACAGTAATTCTGTTGTGTCAGGTGCTCAGCTGTATTCAGTCAAAAGTTTTTTGAGTTTTGCTACTGAAAGTACAGTGCTCTACCATTCTTACCTAGTATCTTGCTGATATTGGAGTTGTGCATGTCAGGGAAAGCTTGAAGGATCTTCCTCCGTTCGTCTTTAGCCCACACCATGAATGCATTCATTGGGCGCTTGATATGGGGCTCATTGCTACCACGTCCTCTGGATTCCCGATAAATTCTAGACTCTGAAACTCCCGCACTTCCTAAAAAGAAAGAGAAAAATATTCCCAGTTTGTGTTTCATTATGCAGCTTCCTCTGCCATCAGTAACCTATGTCAGGTGCTGCACATCCAATGAGTCAGTGCTCACAATAGGTTAATGGCGTTTCTTTCTTTTACTTGAAGCAGTAGGAAATACCATATATTGTATATTATCTAGTTTTTAGTTATTCTATTGATTCAGTATCACATAGTATAGACTTGATGAAGAGTTTAAATTTTTTTTTCAACACAAAGCATTAAGCAGCTTTTCTAAACCATTTTTTACTACTTAATAACATATAACGTAAACCCAACACTTAGCAATGTAGATTTTCTTTTTACTTTCTTCCTCTCTTGCTTACTGAATGCTGGTCATATTATGTTACCCATCTTCTACTCTTTTTGTTATGGGAAGGGGGTGATATATGGCAACATCAGGCGTTTCTTCTTAATCAATTCTCTAACTAGCAAACGAACATTTACGCATCTGCCTGGTTTTATGCTTACCTCTCCCTAGCAACATAAGCAATAGCAGAGAAAGAAATGATCATTCACTTGCTTCATCAAACCAAGAAAGTTCCTACAGATGCAGAGCGTGCAACACCTATGGATGATCAGGTCTATAATTCATGGATTCACTGTGTGATCTTGCTTATCTCACACCTATTTGCCTCCTTTATTCCCTTTTACCATCAGAAATACATTCTTGGTCCAGTCTTGAGAACTGCAGTGTACAAAACAGAAGGCTAAAAATCACCTCCAGACTTAAACCACCACACGATGAATCATTTTTTCCTGCCTTGTTTCATAGCCACTTATTGCTAATCGCTCTTACTCCTCACAGGCCTCCAAAGCACTTGGATTCTCCTCCAGATCCTGTTGACATGTACACACAAACCTGGAAAGAAGGATAAGCCATTTGTACTGACCGTCAGAATCTCCACTCATGTTGAAATCCATCATTGCGTGGCTAAACTTCCCGTCTTCACTCTGTTTTACTGCCAGTTGCTGAGTCAGGGTCTCCAGTGTTGTTTTGTCCTGTATGGGCAAGATGATGTGATTTGGATCAGGAAAATAATTAAACATTGTAACTGCAAAGTTCATAGGTAATTTAGAAGGTTGATAGGGAAGGTGGATAACAATTCATTCACAACAGTTTACTGAGCCAGGTACTTAAGAATACATAATAATATTTTTTCTGGAAAAGATATGGTTGTAGAGTCTACCAAGTTCTTTTTAAAACACTCTTATTAGCTAGTGATGAGCAAACTTCATAGCGCTGAAAAGATTGATTTAGTTAGGCATGATAAAATTGGCTGCACATCTGAAGAATACTTCAACTCTATGTCCCTGGGACTGCAAAGCTGGACTGGAGGTTTAGATGATACATGCTCTTTTGCAATGTATTTATTGTTTTACTCGATTTCCAGCCTGCAATCAAAGTGCAGAGACATGGATGACTTTGCCCTTTTTCTTTTTTAAAAGGCAATATTTTAGGAAGCAGCTCATAGGGAAAAAACAACAACTGTAGTTCAAACTTATTCAGGCCTTGGGAAAGGGTCAGTCTGAATTAAGCATGATACTTGGGCAGCAGTCTGTGTTCTTGTCCAGACTGTTTTGCCCAACCCTACTAACACCCCGTCCGTCATTCATCTAGTCAGAACTATCTGTGAACCCTGGATTGCAACAGGCTAGTGCGTGCTGCCAATTAATCTGTCAGGCTGCAGTGGTGTCTAAAGACATTGCCAGAACAACATGCCAGGGCCATTAATTCCAATGTTCTCTTCAAAACACCTCGCCTCCCCCAAATTGTTTGACTTTACAAATACAACGGTGTTCCATTTTCCAACTGTTTTTGTTTTCCCAATGACTTTTACTCATAAACATTCTATCTTCCTGACAATCATATGTTTAAAAATAAATCTTTCAGAAAAGCCACACTAACATTTCAAAATGTTAGGCACTGTGCCTTTTACAAAGCTAAGAAAACGACATGATATGGCATGATAATAAAGTGGCTCCAGTTGAAAAAATTCTTTTGAGCTTCTTCCTGAAAGAAAGACTGCTGTTTTGTTGCTCTATTCCACTCCTGATGACTGTAAAAGATCAACAAACTAAAAAAACTTTCAGATTTCACACGGTAATCGGAGACTTTACAACCATTCTATGTAGCCTAATAATGTCACTGGGTTGTATTACAGAAGAAAGCAGAAAAGACAACAATGCGAATACAGAAACACTTCCCGCAATGTGATGTCCCTGTATCTGCAATTCAAAGAACAGTTCGAATTCATGCAAGTCATTTCACAAAGACTTTCTTGAGAGAGTTAGAAATGAGGCTAATCTGCACAACTTCGTATGCTCGCACAGTTTAGGGAACATGAAGTTAACTTTCCTACTCCTCACATTCATTTTCATTGCGGATCCCTTTTGGACTCCTGGTGCTCTGTCTATAACCAGACACATCATCACCGAAAGCATGCAAGATGAGTTACCCTCTTGGTTTTTGCAGGAAAAGCTCGTGCAGCAGAGTCAGCCTATCACAAGGAAAAGGGTTTCTGTAACACTACCACACACAGCGGATCCAGAAAGCTTGGAGAAGCTTCGAATAAGCACCTGAACTATTCAGGCATTTAGCTTTACCAAACTCTTTGATCTACTGGTTTTAACTCAGCTCTCATTTCCAAAGCAGCCTGTCAGCAGACAGAAAGTCAGGAATAAGTTGACTCTGTATTTCTTCCAAATGGATCTCCGATATATAATGGAAGTCAACAGGTTTTCCTCAGAAAAAAATCTATTTACTGTCAACTTCATAATGATAAAGTTCAAAAATTTTTATGTCAGAAATAATTTAAAAATGCTGCCACCAACCTAAAATATAAAACAACTTCTCCTCTTGTTGGGTATATTATGGGGGAGCAGAGTTACTCTGTTGCAGACTTTTCTTGAATCATGTATAAACCTCTTAGAGAAACTGAGCTGAGAGCGCAAAGGGCACAGGCTTAACAGCTTTTTCTTTATGCAGTAAACGCAGCTGTTGAAGGCGGAGGCAGTTACATTCAGAACCACACTCTGCCAACATGATCTGATTGAGTCTTAAGGTCAGCGAATACTCTGGCATGCTGTCTGCAAGGTACGCACCGGGTATGGCTCGTTTATCAGAGTTTGACTTAACAAGCCTACAGATGCTCTGCTGCTATCTATCTTGGGCAAAGTTTTGCATTCTGAGGTACAGCCACATTAGATGAAGTGAGCAAGCACAGGTATGATCGAAGAGGGGCTGTGAAGGAATGTCAGCTCAGTGCTGAGCTTTGGGGCTACGCTGCTCAGCCCCAGCGCTTGGAGGTGGCTCTCTGGACAGCCAAAACATGGGTGAGCGGGGAGACCACCCTTTCAACACCGTGACAATTTACCCCCTGCTACTTCAACATAGAGAAGGACAGTGTAATCCAATCAGCAATGACAAGGTGGCAACTAAAAAGAACTTCTGCACGACATTTCTCTTGAAAGAGGGGATGTCAAAACAGCCAGCTGTACTTTTCTATGTTAATGTTTAGAAATGCTTAAGTTTAAAAAGTATTCAGGCAAGAATAAGCCTCAGGCCTGCTCTTTCCTAAGCCTCTGCAACAGCATTAGGAGAGCAGAAAGAGATCAGCAATACCCTGGCAGGATGCAAAAGCCTGACTATATGTAAGTAGCGTTCCTATTTCCTGTCCTATGCTCTTCCCATTAAACACACTGCAGCTGATTTTCCCCAATCCTGATGTACAGAAATGATTTTACAATTACAAAACATTCGGAAGGGGCTAATGAGCATTCCCATGTTGTTTTGCCTGAAAGCATTCGGTTGATGACTTACGGCCTTTTGTGTTTTGGAGGCATCTCTTTACGTTTCCTACAGAGTCTTTCAGTTTATGGAGAAAATATTTATGGAAGCTCCAAAGAAACAAAGGAAAAAAAAATCTTATCTTCCCTGAGCCCAAATAAACTGGCAACTTGCTGACATTGCTAGCCCAGCCTCCTCTCACAGAACCTGTTTAAGAACTTCAAACAAGAGATCCACAATGGTTTCAAGTTTATACAAAAATAGGATCTATTTATCATCATTATTTTAATTCAATAGCAAATCACACATTCTTAAAACTGCCACCACTCTGCTGTGTTGGATTAGCTGTGTCAACAGTTGCAAGCTGCGGTACCATCCAGTAATAACAGGCAGAATACAGGCGTGTTGGGTTCAAAAAGCAGTTGTGATACAGCACTAGAATTGAGGAGACAGTGGCACATTCCTGCACACTATGTTGGACTATGCCTTGAACTCATTTTATCATTTTATCAAGCTCTGCATCCAATTGTCTTGCAGGGCAGAGAAAGAAATGGGGAACAGAGTTCAGCTAATGAAACTGTACATGCTTTTAGTTTTTTAAAGCTACAAGAAAATAACCAGAGTGATAATCCCTTCGTTTCAGATTTGCTCCACACCCCAAAGGTAAAATGCTATCCATCCTATGAGCAACGCAAGAGTGGCATCAACTGCAACCTACAACCAATACTGCCGGGGAGAACGGGCAAGGTTGGTCCAAACCTGGGGAAGTGGTGCAAAGAATTGCTTGTGAGACCTGCTAAAAATCAGACAGCACAAAGCAGCGAAAAAAAATGGTAAGGAATGCTTCTGCTCTTAGAGGAGAAGAAACATAGGGATCTCTTGCTAAAGATGAAGTGATTCTTTTTCTTCCAAATTTCTTCATTTTGGATCAGGCCCCAGCAGTCTGAAAGACATCTTATAAACATCTTTTTCCTCTATGAAGAACTTCGGCAGAGGTTGGGAAAAACTATCCTAATGGTCATTTCTATTGGATTGTAGGAGAGTCTCTCCGCAGGGGCAGCAAGAGCTCTGTTGTCTGGATCATTTAAAATTGTAATGGGCAAACCAGAGAAGATAATACTGTAGAGAGCAATCAATCCCACAATAGCCCAATTGTTTAAAGTATAACCAGAGAGGTTTCATCCATAGCCACAACATGATGAGAAGTTTCTAAAACTTTATTAATCAAAGAAAGTAAGCTGCTGGAGAAGATTGATTTGTACCACAGCTCCTAGCAATGTTCTAATTATATTTAAAGAACAATGAAAAACACATACACACATGGAATGTGTCACGTATTAAAAAAAAAATAAAAAATGACTAAGCACCACAAGTCAGACTCAATTTTGTGGTCAGCTGCAAAAGTCACTTGGCTCTCTGTCATGGATAGCTGTCATAGTTTAACAAAACATTGATCTAAAAATTACAAGAACTTTGTTGCAGTCTCTTTCATAGAAGAAACATGAAACAAGAAGAGTCAAAACATATGCAGAACAGTCTGATAATGTTTGCCAGAACTCCTCCCACTACTACACAAACATGAAGCAAAACCTTGAAAGGTTTGAGAAATAAAGACAGTCTGATATACGTGCCTACTCCTCTCTGACCTCACTGTTCCTGTCTTGTGTTGGATCATGGTACCAACACCGAGGGTGCACCTGAGACCATGAACACGCCTCCACGCCTGAAGGACTCCACAGTTCTTCCACAATACTGTGAATGCTGGGCATATGGCAACGGATCCCTCCTCCCCCTCTTCGAGACATCCTTTTGGCTGGGGTATTTGGCAAACACTGACAGTACTCTGAACTCCGTTAGGATTGTATTTTGGCAAGAGCTGTTTTTCCGATTGCATAATTCAAGGTTAGCAGTTTTACTGAAACACTCCGCTCTTCACTATTCTACTCCCCTAACCCTACCCCCATTTCCCCTGATACGAATATTTTTCCTCTCAGTTTGATGCCTGCAGAGATACAGCCAGTGTGGAATACCAGAGGAGGAGTGTTCAAGCACATCTCTTCACAAAAATCCAAGTGAACTGAAAGGCCAGGCAAAAAAAACGCCTTTGTAAAGGAGCAGGAGAGAGCCAAACAGGGTTACCTATGGACTGCAACGAAGAACTCACTCATCAGTTCTTGCACCTAAGAATTACAAATGCACTGATGGACAGAGTGCCTGCTACCTTTGTTCCCTTCAGTGTCAATACGTAAAAAAAACCAGATTGTTGCCTGTTATTGTCCTTTTTAGTGTCCCATTTCCCCCTCCCATTCCAAGTGCAGTTTGTTCAGCTATTTATCATCCTGCTCTGCGGGAAAAATTCCCACATCTAAACTCTAAAGGTGGTATTTTCAAATAGATTGAGTTTCGATAAGCTAGTTTTTATCTTAGATTGTTGAGCAGGGCCTGTGACAGCATCTGATGCGGTTTGCGGTGCTGAGGCAGAAGTCTTCTCTCAGCAAGCCCCAGTAAATATCAACCATTCCGACATATACCTCGGTCAGCATGCACCAAATCTTAAAGTACTACGCAGATTAGCTGCTACAACTATGATCCTGCAATGAAAGTTCACTTCTGTTTATGACAGAAAAACATCTTTAATTATCCGACACACTGGTGGTGCCAGGTGTTATCCATTCAACATCATGATATTTTCCTTAGCTCTCCAAAAAGGTGAAGAGTCTTATCCTACATTTGACATCAGTGAAGACTTCGGAAAAGTAATCTTTCTGTGCAATTCCTCTGCCTCTTGCAATAATAAACATCAGAATAGCTTGTGTTATAAAATCTTCATCCAGAGTCTTTCAAAATGTGGAAAACACGAGGTAGGTAGGCACCACAGATGACAGAGAGTTGGAAGAACTTGGAGGAACCACTCTCAGAAGTGAGAGGTGTGCCCAGAGGTTTGCACATGATTGATTATTTGCAGTCCAGGCTCTACTCCTGCATATTAATGCCATGGTACTTCAAAATAGAACTGTGCACACTGTCTATGTCCCAGTCCAAACCATGTTACAGTCCAGATCCTGTTACACCTATAGCTGCTGTAAGAGAATTTCCAGCTCTTTTCAGAGGGATATTCTATTTAGACACAGGTTTTTCTGTGTAACAGATGACATTGCCCAACTGTTTTGCACACGTCAGTGAATTTAGTCACAAAATTACACAAGGAAAGGCAATATTATTAACTCTGTTTACCAGATGGGAAACTGAGTCACACATTATGTGACTGGCCAAAGGCTCCTTAGTAAGACTGGTAGTTTTAGGAACTGAAACTAGCACTCCTGAATCTTATCTAAAAATTATAACCTCAAGCTTGTAATTTCTTTGTGTGTGGAATTGTGCCTCTTGCTGATGGCACATGTTACAAGCGAAAGCAAAGTAAAAATAAGAGCAGCTACAGATCCGCCATTACAATGGACCTTGCTTAAGTAACGCTTGCAGGGCTGTAAAACTCATAAAAAGCACATGCATAAAATGATAAAATAGAGGGAGACTTTCAAATGTTGACTCAGTAATTGTTAAACCCCTTCTGGCTGCACAATTTTATAGTCTTCTACTGTACTAATGAAAAGGGAAGAAACAACAAAGAAGAGTTTTAGCCTTCCAATTATATAAACTCTGTGGACCACCAAAGAAGATGAAAGATTATTTATAATGTCACAGCAATTTATCATTTGGGACTTTTTGTTGTTGTTGTTGCATCAAAGTTGAGCATGAAGAAACAATGCATTCACCACCCCCTCAGCTCTTTCAGTCCTGCTTATCTGAGATCTCTTTTTTTCATGGAATATCCACCCACAGAAACTAAAAGCAGCATTAGAAGCAAGAAAATAAAAGTACATTTTTTTTTTGTGGGTCTTCCTGATTTTATGGTACTTCTTTCAGAATTACTATGTTCAGTCTTAATTGGGGCTACATCACTTGGTAAAGGAACCATATCGTTTGGTTTACGGTATACATTCAACTCCAGATTGGTTCAATCCCGCCTAGAAATCATTGCATCTGATTTGTAACCTCCACAGAGTGCCATACGGACTCAGTAGAGAGGTGTCCTATGACGTGTTACAGGGAGAAAGTCAGATGGATCAAGCAGGCTCTGACACTTAACTACTCTCAGGAACAGACATTCAGTCACAAGGTGAATTTGCTGAAATTTGTGTAGTCATTTTCTCTGCCATATGTTGCGGACATAGGTCTTTGGTTTCTAAGGGCTCCCAAGTCAGTACCTTTCAAAGCACTGAAGGCAAGACAGAGGCCACTGAAATAAAAAGAGGAAAATCCTCAATAACTTGGCAGGGATCAGGTCCTTAAGAATTTTCTTTTTTTTTAATTCTTTATTTGAGAAAGAATTACTTCCTCAGTAAAATATATTATTTCACTTAGAAACAAAGTGATGGGAAGCAGCAACTCTAGAGGAAATGAGGACACTGAGGTCCTCCTTTTCTTTGGTTATGAGCTCTGAGAGATAGTGCAAGTCAGGATTTTTAAATGAAAAAGCAGGTAGGACTGACCCAGCCCACTACTTGAAAGAAGAAATAAAAAGGAAGCAAAAGGAAAGCAGAATGATGAGACACTGCTTCCTTCCTAGAAAAGTTTTTACAGTGTGAGTATAGGCATCGACCTCGAGCAGATCCAGCTGTGATCTGCTGATTGCAAACAGGTTAAGAGTTACATGACCCAGTTTCTCATCTAGACTTCTTTCTGGGCTGACACAGTCTGTAACTTTGTGCAAATTGTTCAGTCGCTGCACCTTAGTTTCCCCAACTAAGCAAGATGGAGATCATGACATTTTCCCACCATTGTGAAGAGTTTTGAGATCTCTGGACAAAATCTGCCCATAAATTTTAATGAAGGATTTCACAGCAAGTCAGAAAGAGCTGCTACAGCCGATCAGTGAGGAAAGGAAGGGTTAATTGGGTAGGACTGGTGGCACACCGAAAATGAAGAAAGACGAAAATCACAACCCACACAAGATATCCTAGGGAAGAGGGTCTACACGCATGAAAAGAGAAAGCAAGCACACAGTCTCTGCTTTCCTGGCAATTGTTTATCAAACAACGGGTGACTCAACTGCACAGCAGCAATACAGATACACAGACTATTCTTTTCCATTTTTTCCCTAGAAGGTATTCAAACTATGAAGGCTGCTGTACCTTTACTTCCATTTCCTCCAGCCCTAATGAAGAAGTTGACATACTATCCAGGCTCCATGAAAGAAATCACCACATTTTTCCAGTCATGAAACAAGGTTTAGCTTGTCTACTTCCCAGCACCAGCATCCATACAACTAAAGGTAAAGTTCAGCACCCCCAAAACACAGTAGTGGCTGTTTGTCACTCAGCTAAGTGAACACCTGCATACTAGGATGGGCAGAACAGGACAGGGTGACCCCCAGGAGCCTTAAGTGGACACAATTCACAGAAGAATCAGCCTCAGCCTCTATTGCACTGAAAAGAGGTAGCACACTGCCGCTGGTGCCCATGAATGTGCTGAAAGCCCTAGCTATTGAAGGCACGTGATTACACAGAAACAATAAAAAAATCTGAGGAAGTAATTAGCTCTTGTGGCTGTAGGGCACAGCTTAGAATTTAAACCCAAAGACTCAAAAAACTCAAAAGACATAACAAGAACTCCAAATCAACTGTATCTTTTTTTCCAGAAGGAAATTGATCCACCTTTATTGAGCTTAATAAATTTCCACTAAGGTATAAACAGCTGCAGTCCTCCCTGATCCACACTAGCCTGTGAATGTTTCCAGTCTCGGCCCTTTGGAGAGAACGAAGACTTGAATTCCCATTCCGATTTCAGCAGCTGCAAGGATCCAGGGTTCTCCCCTTGCCTTTTCGTTTGCTCTCCTTGACTTCAGTGCGAGTTTCATGCACACATCTGTGGGCAGAATTTGTTCCTCCCTCTATACGTTTCATTTCTTCTTAGCTAACCCTGCCCATTCATACCTGCCAGAACAATGCACTGAAGACACACACAAATATAGATGCTTAATTTTTCTTTGAAAAATGTATCTGGGCATTTAATAGGTGATGGTCAATCAGGAAAAAAATAGGTTTTTTAAAATAAAGAGCTAAAATCCTTGGGTGAATAAAAAAAATCCTCATTGCAGAATCTCCCCCTCCCATGCGTAGGCACTTGCTAACTGAGAGTAGTGGCACAGTGACAAAAGTAGCACAACCAAAGGCAGGCTTTACTAAAAGAAAAGGGGGGAGGGGAAGTCTTCCACTGGCCATCTGTGAAAACAAGGCATGTGGCCATTAAATGCAGAGGCTGTAAATATAAATATACACAAGCTCCACAAAGCAAATGGCAAAAAAAAATGGGGTGGGGGGGGTGGGGCAGGAGAAGGAAAAAGGAGTAAACTTTCAACTGAAGTAAATCAAAATGTTTAATGCTTAGTTACCAGTGCTGGGCAAAACCAATTTTGATCTTTGCGGTGTTCCAAACTTGACATGTGTTTTTAATTAAATCTAAGAAAAGTTTCAGGAGAAATGACAATAGATACAGTAGCCCTGTTGAATAGAGGACTCCTTGAACATGAATGAACCTGTTGAGCCTGCTGACTGGACTTACTGAAAGGTTGACATAGAGGGTGATGGATGGGGGATGACATAATACCTGCTCGCCTTCTTGTCGTGCTTTTTGAAAACTGTCTGCTCGGTGTTGATAGCATTAACAAAGAGGACTGCAACCTGCATACAAGAATTTCTGCTGGCAAATAACCTCAGCAAGACAAAATTAGGAAGAGGGTGTGGAAAAGGTTAATAAGAAGGGGATATACAGTTGTTAGGACAGTATGTTAACTTTTATGTTGTGGGACTGTAACAGTCCGTTGTCTGCAAGATAGTCCCTGATCCCCAAACTGTTTAATAATTACTCCAAATGGATCTCTGCTCACACTGCGAGAAGAGAACAAAAATACTACACTGATCATGTTTCCTAGTGTTTTACAGGCCAGTGAGGAATAGAGTGGGCTACAAATTACAGGACATATATATCAGCGGTCTGCTGAACTTGCAGGGATAAGTGTGCATGTATGTAATGTCTGTGGGTAATACAGCCTCTGCTAGTCACTGAGAGTGCTAAAGTATTTTCCAGTAAAATACTACGGAGATTATGAAAACAGGCAGGTTTCAGCTCTTACAAAGTGATTTGGTTTATATTAGTACTGCACCTCTGGAGTTATTTCCAGTGGGTTTCACCTGTTTGGGAAGCTCAGCTTGTGCCAGGTCCCATTCTTCCCAGTTTCAATCATTAGAACTTATTCACTCTAGTCAGACCCACGGACTGTCAGTGTTTGCTGCAAGCATGGGGTCAGAGTCTGTTTTACCAACCCTTCTCTTTTATTCTCCTCCCTGCCCTTCTCTCCTCCAGTTTTTTCTTGACTTTCTGGTTCAAATTTAACCGTTAGGGGAAGAAAAAAAAAGTTATTGAAGTAAAATTCTCTACTGCAAGAGAAATTTAAATCCCATGTGTTAAACCAGCTACTCCTTATGTCTTTAGTAAAGGGAGCTCCAGTGTTTTATTTCTCAAAGGCAGCAGGATCTGCTGGTTTGAGATTCTTAATATCCCCCTCCTCCCCAGGGGGAGAGCAGGGACAGAACTCATTTCAGCTCAGCAGATCACAGCAGTTTCTTAAGAGTTAATTCTGCTATCCCCATCCATCAGGCAGCCAGCGAGGCATCAGGAAGGAATGATGGATGTAAAATTATTACAGGGCTGCCACCCGATATACTTACTGCCATTTGTAACTAACGCTGGAACTGACACACTTTTTTCATTATTAAACATCCACATTAAGTCAACATTGGTCACTGTCATTTCACGTTTGGCACTCTCTTAAGGGGAAGAAGGGGAGGTGGGGTGGATGGTGGGAGGAGGGGTGGGTGGGAATGGGAGCAAAGACATCCTGAACCCGGTGTGCCATAAGCATGAGTAATAAATAGGCTCCTGCTTACAATGCCGGAATAAATATTGTTACAAATAGCTCTTTAGTTACAGCCCAGCAGACAAGTACATGTCAGAGCCTTTTAAAAGGACACACTCCATGCAATAATAGGGAGAACTTGTATCACAGGTTAAGAAATACGTCCGCACAGGAGGTACATGTATTCGGATGTACTCATCTCAGAGCGTGCTATGAATATGACTGTGTCCACACACATCTGAAACGCTTGTGTGGTTGTGTACACGTACACAACTGTCCCAGCCGCTGGCACCTTTAGCAGCAGGCACCAGCATTCAGAAACCAATACCTGCGTTTCTACCAGTGTACACAGACACATGATCAAATACCTGCTTGTGTGCCTCCTTCCTCCTTTTTTACAGTTACCAGGGTACATACACGAATGCTTGAGAGTCTGATTATAGTCAGAAAATTACTGGCTAGCTCGGTGCATGTTTGTGCTGCGTATCTCTGAAAGAGTGCACTGTAGGCTTGTATGCATGCACACACATGCTGGCTCTTTGTGTTTGTGTACATCTCCTTTGCAGAGGAACAGGCAGTTTTGGGGCCGAACAAACAGACCAGAGTCCACTTGCTGATGTTGCCCATTTGTGGTGTTTGCACTAGATGACAATCTGCACTCTAAGCTACATGTATAAAAGGTAACATTGTTTATGTATAGCACATATCAAGCTATAATTAACTGTAGATGACAATTACAAATAAAACTATGCTCCTGGGTTTCCAAGAAACCAGAAAAACATATACACACACTTCTCATTTATACATGGAAATGTTTCCAAGAAAAGTAATGTAAAAATATGTTTTATTGCATTTGCAATTAAAATAGGTTTTAGTAAAATCCATGTTCATCATGATGCTCATATTTTTTACTGTAATCCTCTGAAAATCAAATCCCTCAAGATGGTCCAAGTTGGATGCCCATAAAGTGACTCACCCAAATCATCCTAGCTTTTTAAAAAAATCTTTTCTTATTTATGACTCGTTTTACACAGTTGCTCTCCAATTCCACAAAATTCCTATCTGACTACTGCCTTACAGCTGGCAGGTCTGGGCTGTCCACAGGGATCAATCCATCTGGGAACACGCACCAGGTAATAGGTCACAGACATGTGTGGAGAAAAGCCCCAAGAGCTTTAAGAGAGACTCACAAAGGTGACTTCCAGCTCTGAGCCTGCTCAGCTATCCCTGGCAGACAAATCCCTACCAAGAGTCTAACATACATGTTCAGAACTGCACAGAGCCCACCTTCACTGGGAGGCTGCAGCAGCAACTCATGCAACAAAAAACTCAACAGGTCTCAGAGAATCGTAGGTCTCCATATCTACACTAGCCACTGCAGCAAAGCAAGGAGGAAAATTTGGGATAGCCCCAGACGAGTGTTCGCTGCCTATAAAGACTGAGATCACTCTACAGGAAGGAGAATCTTGCTTCTGTACATAACTATAGACATAATGTACGTTTCTAAGTATGAATATGCCCATGGACACATAGCTACCCTAGGCTAACCCTCTTTTAATTCCACCTCCCATCTCAAAATCTCCCTGTCAGGAAGCAACCAGTGAGCAAATGTAGCATCCCAAAAATTCAGGGGGCTGTCTCTAAGTCCTCTGGTGGGACCCTGAGCTTCTGAAGGGAAACCTCAGTGGTAACATTGCAGCACTCTATTTCTCAGTTCCCGTCGTCTCAACTTTTTCTTTTTCTTTCCCTTGAAAACAGGTAAAAACAGAATAAAACTTAATTCAAAATAGCAACACTTGCCTTTGTCTCAAATCTTCCTCTTAATAAGAGAGAAAACTTCAAAGCCCTAGATCAAACAGACACAAACTTTAGAGAAGTTGGGGTGTTTGTCTGGATCTGAACTTCACAGCTGGCCAGTCAGTGGACGGCATAGAGCATATATGGGAAAGGAGAACAAACATCTAAACTTTACAGCCTATGTCTTTTCTGCTGTTGGGTCAAATCCAAGAGACCCAAATGCTGAGGAGATCCTACAAGTTAAAAAGTGCAACCTCTTAACTAGCGCTTAGTGGCTTAAGTGGTCACCCCAGCAATTCAAATGCCATTATAGTCTAGGAGAGCTCAGACTTGGTTCTGTCCTTTCCTGTCTCCACTTCAAAATAAAATTTAAAAAAAAAATCAGTGCACTCCAATAAAGTTTTGGCATTTATTGTATCAAAAACCTCAAACTCTACAGTTGCTTTAGAAAAATTTTCAGTTGAGCAAACAATTTTTTCTTCCTGCTATGTTGTAAAAGAACTCCTCTCTGCCCTCCACGAGCCCACCAGGAGGCATGAATTAGAGAGGAAAATAAACTTCAACTGGGGTTGAGGGTGAGAAGTGAAAACAGAAGGGGTAAGGAGAATCCCAACAATAGGAAAGTAACAGAATAAAGTGAATGCAGATGGTTCCACTCCTGTTACTTAATCAAAAGGCTGTGCAGAGTCACTAGAGCCAGCATAAAGTCATGTGTTAGAACAACAGCTGATCTGTATTAAAGAAGATTAACTCGCAATGCCATGGTGGAGGGCCTGGGATTATTTTATGTACTTCCATTGCCGAACAAGCCGTCAGCACAATTACTGCCCTCCGATGTGAATGACTGATCTGTAACCACAGCTAAACAGCATGCTGCTTAGGGGCCTGGGTGCTTCATGAAGATGAATTTCCATACCATCAAAGTGCTTTTAATGGGCTTCCTGATCCAACCACAAGGCCTGCTTTGCAAGTATATAGAACTCAGGATGAAGGCTTCCTGTCCAAAAGGATTTGGTCGGTTGTCACTTGACAATTCCCAGCCAGCACAAGGGAGGAGAGGGGGGAGATAGGTAGAGTTGTCTCTGCTTTGGAGGATTAAAAAAAAAAAAAAAAAAAAAAGGAAAAAAAAAGAGAAAAAAAGGGTACAGATGCTTTCTGAATGCAACCAACTGCTGTATCCACAGCTGAATTCAATGCGCTTAACAAATAACGGCAATTTAGCTATGCTTGCGAGGAATAGCTTGAGTCACTTTGCATTAGCATCTGGCTGAGTGTTAAAGTCATTTCGACATGGGGAGCAGAGAAAAGAAATTTCTGCTCCGAGCATCCTTTCAAGAATGCTTAAATATTTGAATATAAATTCCTTTGTGCTTGTGATCACTTCTTCTTATATCTGACACTCTGCTTTTCCCTTTTCCCTTCTGGTACTCTTCTATGTGAAATGCTGTAAACATGCTCCATCCCTCTTTCTTTCTCTCTCTCCATACCAAGGCTCTTATTCTTCTAACAGAGATTGTATGTACTACCAGCTACCTATTACACTGACCTCTTTTTTTCCTTTCCCTTCCTCTCAAGAAAGTGCACGAAATTGGAGTCATTTCTACATCACTTACACCCAGGATAGGCTGATGAAAAAAGTACAGTAGCGAGAGACTCACATGTACGTTTAACATTCATTACCCAGACTGCTGGCTTCTCACAGCTTATTGATCAAACTCCATCTAAAACCAGGGAAAATGGAAAGCTATCCAAATTAGCAATCTGCTCATTCTGGACAATATTGTTTGACTCACAAGCTTCCTAGGATGACTGACTTTCAAGTTTCTGCTAAATAGCTGATCATCTTTATTCATTCTATTTATCTGCCTATGTCAGTGATTCACACAAGGCCTTACAGTGAAAAGCCACATGAAGCAGTTTCAATAAAATTCAGTTTACACCAAATGCAACAACAGTCCTCTTTGTTGTACTGCACGACAAAGGCTGTATCACCTCAGAAAATATTGCAGGGGAAGAGAGGAATTGAGGAAAAAGTTTTGCTAAGCATATGATGTTGAGATGCACACAAGAGTTTGGACCTACGTCTTAGGCGGCAGTATTATAAGGACAGCTCACTATAAATGTGGCAGCAAAGACTGGCAGGTCTATTTATCCTCCACAGGCCAGGGGAGTGCACGGAAAGACATCAGGTATTTCCAGAGAAAAACAGCAAATGCCACAATCTCTTTGACATACGTGATGGTTACAGTACATACAAACTTACTAGAAAATATTAATTTTGTCGATACTTTGTTATAGCACAGCTTCACAGGCCAGTTCAAAAGCAGAAGGTGGTAAGGCCCATACGTTCTGCTGCCTCCAAGTTTCACTGCAAATATCTGGCGCAGTTTGTGTTGTCAATTCTCCATTTTTTCAATTTTGTTAAGTCATCTAACGTGACATGACAGTGCTACATTGCAATGGTCACAAAATATCATATATGACAACCTCACAAGGCTAAATACCCAGAAGCTGAGCCTGAGTATCAGCAAAGCTTATGTTCCTAAAGAAGCTTGAATATTTTCAAATCCAGCTCATCTCACAAACACATGTAAGCATTACCATAAAGCAAGATTTCCACTTAGACCCAGAGATTTCCAAGATCACCTTCTCATAATACATGCTGACAGGCTGGAACAGAGAATTAGTGGCCTCCAAAGTTCTCGTGAGGGCTTTAACTACCTCCGCCTTCTCCCCACTCTCCCCCAAGGGTCTCCAGGTCTCTCTCTCATGTCATCTTTTGGCTGTGGTTTTCATTTTACTTTTCACTTTTTTTTTGAAAGAAGCAACTATTCTGTTTACAAATGGCCAAGATGAAAATAGAGCAGGAAAAAGGAGGGAAAACCAAGGAGGAAGAACTTACATATCTGCAGGGAGACCCAAATGCAATCTCTGACCCTTTGCAACGGGAGTCTCAGAAACTCACCTTTTCTGTCCTGCAGTTATTGAGACCCAAGCTATTCACAACGGCCACCTTCCCATCCAGCACCTGCTGTTCCCTCCGAAGCTGCTCCTTCATCTGTCGGGCCTCCTGGATTGCCTTGGTAACAGCATCATGGTCATTTAAATAACCTGACGACGTGATAGAAGAAAGGATATCTTAAAAAAAGAAAGTTACAAGAAAACACTTTAGCTTTCATCGATGTAAAGCACCAATAGTTTACCATTATTAATGAGAAAGAGTTAAAAAGTAATGCCCAGAAACCCATC
The DNA here is from genome assembly GCF_000690535.1 of Cariama cristata. NCBI lineage: Eukaryota > Metazoa > Chordata > Aves > Cariamiformes > Cariamidae > Cariama > Cariama cristata. The sequence goes on from NW_009629668.1 coordinate 17,605, forward strand.
CATGTTTTGTAATTCTGTTATTGTTGTGATAGAGCCACCTGGATAGAAAGCATGAGAAACCTCAGTGCCAAAATCATCGTCCTGATACTCGATCCCATTAGTTTCAATATTTCCCTGACACTGCAGAGGTTAGCCCTGCGGTTTGTATGCAGCAGGATGTAACCGGATAAGAATTAGAGGAAGCTTTGATCATGCCAGCAATCCCAAACTCTTAAAAATAGACCACTTCATTCTTCCCTTTCTTAAAACTTGTGAATACATTAAAATAAACCACAGGTGGCGGTGGTTTGCTATAGATATGAAATGCATAATGGCTGAGAAGAGAAACCTCATCCACTGAATGCTCCCCACCACCACCTGTCATTCAGAAATGTATAAGAAACCACAGCTACACGGACCTACATTCCCACTCCTATTCACGTTGCTAATAGTAGGTCAAATGTCCACTGTTTTGCTGCAAATTCACAGCCTAGGGCTTAGCCTTAGTAGTCACTGAATTATTTCCTTTTAAAATGTTACAAGCATCACCGGCATAGCTAATACTATTTAATTTTAAATGTGACACTTTGTCATTTTTTTCCTTTAGCGTACTGTAGATTATACTTATTATGAACTGCATGTGATTTGTAGGATAGAATACTGATGGGAGACTCCAAGCCCCAGTCTATTTTTCAAACATTAAAGGAGAGGCTAATATCTATCAATCTCCCTCCCCCTCTCCACATCCCCACACGCGCACGCACGCACTTCTTTCTGTCTTTTAACTAGGGCATAAAAACGGCATAAAATGAATCTGTAATATGAAATTGCCCAGAAAAGGGACTTCTGTTTGTGACATGAGGCTAAATCTAACCAGATCCATTGGTGAATTGTGACAGATGGAGGGACTGTGAGACAGAAGGCAGGCACTAATCACACACAAAATGACCGGCTTGCCTCAACATGTTCCATGGATTCCAGCAAACTTTACACCCTAATCCATTTTTAGAACAAAAAACATCTGGGCCATAAATCCTCTAATCTGCCAAAACACGCTATTAAATCCCATGATTTGTTGAAAAACACTAAGATTAAAGAAAGGAAATATAAAATGGCTAACTGCCGTGTTAGGAAAGTGTTATTAATACTCTTTCTTTGTCTCAATTATGAATGTTCTGTTCCTAAAGAGCCTTGTCTAATCATGTCAGATTACACATCCTTGTTGTATTGCTAGACTCTTCTATCTGATCCGCTGATTGCCAAAAAAACGTAGGACATTGTCTTGCTGCTTAAAACATTTCAGGGGAAGAAGCTGATGTCAGATTAGTACAGTGCTGCGCTGCTGTCAGGATTTTAGTTTGGTTTGGGTTTTTATTGTTTTTTTTAGACTGCAGACAGAATGAGACTGGTATTCCCGTCTTCCTTGGTGCGCAAAAACTAGAAAGAAAAGTTTCTGTGTGGTTTGACTGTTGTTAATTGTACTAACAGTTAGTTTTTGGCTAAATACCCAGGAACCCTGAGAGTTTCATATGAAATAACTTGATCCACATTGCTTTTATCAAATGACCCAGTTCAGTAATTCCCAGCCAACAGAATTCCAGTAATTCCAGCTTTCCCAGCATAAGGAATGATATAACCTGCACCAGCATGGTGCTACCAGCTGATTTTTTTTTTAACCTCCATTTTATCAACTTGCTTGGTTTCTTCCCCACTTTGCATCTGTCACTGATCAAACTTGCATGTAGTCAGAATAAATTAAAAAGGAAGCAAACAAACAAACAAACAGTAGTATTACTGCTGGTTGTGCTCTTGATTAGGCTAGGTGTAATACTTTCAATCTGTAATACAGCCGAATTTGCCTAGGAACTGGAACTCATGCCCTTCTCCAGACTATTTGGCTTTTCCTGAATACTGCTATCTTTGAGACAGTTTGGCACATGACAGTGAATAAAAGCAATCACTCCTTATGTTTTTCAGTAGCTGCCAAGATGCTGGTGTGCAGGGAAATGATTAATATAGAAGCGAGTTGAATGTAAATTATTGTTGTTTAGGGTAGGTGGTGAATTATTGACAGAGAGGGGAACTGCATTACATAAAATGCATTTAGTTACAAGGATTGCCAAACTAGTATTGAGATGTTGCAGATAATGGCAAAGGGCAGAGAGAAGTTGTTTCTGTTTTTACTACACGGACATATGCCTGTTCCCAAAAAGAAATGCTTGGATTTAAAGTCATACATGAAGCCATGACATTTGTGACTGCTCAGTCTGTAGCATAATTTATACGCTATAAGGATAGCTCTAGAAAAGGACTACATATCCATATGCCCAAACACAGCTATGCTGTTAATCATAGGAGGCTGTAAGTTTATGTCCTCCAAAGACAACTGAACAATACATGAACATTTGTCCACGCCATGAGAACTGAGTAGCCTGAAGAACTACTTTCAGAGAACGGTTTTACTTTGAAGTTAGCAGTGGTGAAAAGTGACGGTTCAATCGCATCCCAGCAAGGTGGGCTGTGCACACCTAGGACAAACACCTTGTGCCTTGCATTGACAGCTCCAATCATTCAAATGGTGGAAGTAACTGTCTGGCAAATGACTGCATGTTTCCCAGTGACTTTTTGCAGAGGGCTTGATCTCTCACGATAAAAAGTGATCCCGTTTCTCTACCATTTTTAGGGACCTTAGTACCTTTGCTAAAAATGCTATCAGAATTTTTTGTGGTGTAGCTCTTACTGGAGGGTGACTTGAAATTTCATACTTAACTTTTTAAGATCACCAAATGGTTTCAACATGGTAGTGAATTTTACTTGCTGTAACTTGGGTTGGATCTGACCTATCAGTTAGTAGGAAAAGACTCTGTAGAGTGTTCACAAGCCTTTCGTTCTTCTAGTCCTCCATTAAAGGATAAACCTTTGTTAGGACTAGGCTATGTCAGTCCAGCTGCTGTACCAGTTAAGGACTGCTTATCTTATATATACAGTATGCACAGTGATACTGCTCAGCAACCTCAAAAAGTCACTTTATGTATTTGCAGCTGAGAGATATACAGTAGTGAACTCTATGTCATTAACAATAACTTAGTATGTTATCTTTTGCTCCACAGTTTTCCATGGTTTATTAATGGTATAACACATTAATTCTTCTTACAAGAGTGACCTTTAAAGCTCCATTCATCCTCACAGCTTTTATCCAATTACATTATCACTCATTACAGGTACAGCATTTCAAAATCTGCATCTTGTTAAAAGAAGTAAATTGCAGGGGTCTCAAATCTATGAAAAATATCAGGTGTGTAAGGAAAGAAGACTGAAGAGGAGAGAACAAGAGATGTCCTGCACTAAAATGCAGGTCAGATGCTTAACTCCACATCTAAATGTGATGCTCACTCTATTAAGGACAAAAAATTTAATGTGAAAAAGATGAAACTTGATACATTGTACATGGAGAGCAGTAGGGCCAAGCAAATTAAAGATGAAATACTTTATTACCCACCACAGCTAAAGAGCGTAGGGTTAATAATAATACATGCATTAACAATTAACAATGTGATATTTATGAAGTATTTATATAATTGTAACATATCATACCAAATAAACTTATTTTCTTTTCTAAAATGCATAGAAGCATATTCTCTGTCTGATATACGTAACTCTCATCAACATTAGCAATAACCATGTACGCACAGTGGGAGGGTAATACAGTGGAAGCTAGATCTGATTTGATTTTTGGACATAACTATGGGTCTTCCTGGTGTCTATATAGGGAGAATACGGACTACAATATGCTTGGGAGAGACCCATAGAGACACAAAAACATTTTGCTACATAGCACTGAGATATCACAGAAACAGTTTCTGAAAGGTTTGACCTATGGTTTCCTTTGTTTTTTGTGCCATCCCTGAAAGCGGCCACCAGGAGATGCTTTCGGAGCAATAAGACACACAGTAGCAAAGGTACAACTATCTCCCTCGCTTAATTCCCTAAAGAGAGCTTGATTTATACGCTGAAATTTTAATTTAGGTTACATTCAATCACTTTATGGAATAAAATGTTTCACTTACAAGGATGAAGAATGAGGTATGCACACATTTTACTTAGACACACAAAGAGTAGTCCCTTTAACACATCAGGCTTGTAAAATCACCACTAAGACATTTATTATTTAGATAGTCTTTAGGCAAAGAGGTAATTTTGGCAGGAGGAAGAATTAACACTATTTTCTGGAACAATGTTAAAAACAGTCAGTCAAGACTTTTTGCAAGATACAACATCAAACTTTGTTTTTTTGAATGAATCTTGTGATTGCTTTGCTTATTAGACCAAGGTAAAATAATGCTCCATGCAGCTTTTGAGCGGACTAAGGATCAAACCTGTACTTTTGCAAAGATGTATTTGCATACGTAGACTTTTAACTTAAGGAGGTTTTTTTAAAGTTTATCCATCATTAGATGACATAGTACAATGTCACAGGTCTTTAATGCCTGCCATTAGACAGGTTGCTGTCTTTAATGCATGTCATTAAACAAACAGCATTTATTAACTTTTATTGATAAAGCACTATCTGAAATAACACAGGTCTTTGTTTCCAGAGACTGTAAAAGTTAAGATACTCCTGAAATGGTAAGTCTGTGGGAGTTTCTTCACTGACATCAACAAATGTAATATTACGGTCAACCTGTGACAGCTCATAGACCACTGTCTGGCACTGGCTGATAAATGCCCACTTCCCATTAACACCTATTAATCATTATGAGGAGGGACAAATGAAACTGAGCTTACCTATTGTGTTAGCTCTGGCCGAAGGACTAGCTAATGTTGCCGGCACCGAGGACTTCAGTGAACTAGCCCCACTATTTATTCTCAGAGTTGGCATATGAGGAGACGTGGGCGATGTGGGAGACTTGCCATCAGATGTCTTGGGTTTGGCTGAAAGATTCAGAGGCTGGGCCACTTCATCCTACGACGAGCAGGAGAGAAAAGAATGTTACTAAAAAACTGCTGTTGGCACAACATGATCCAAGCAAAAACAGTTGTGTTCAGCTCATATGAACTTTTAAACCTGAAAGGTTGTATGATACATATTAAGATCAAATGTGATATCATCTTGTCATTCCAGTTTGGAAATGAAATGACTGATAAACTGGAAAATTAGCATGACATGATCAGAGAACATCCTCCATTTGCACTTTGTATGTAAGAATTGTCTGCAAAGAAATTATTCACATCAACAAGATATATGCTTCTATGATGAAAATGAAGAGAAATTTTACAGTTTTTGTTTTATTTTGAACTTTATATGGACGAATTAATTAAGAACTGAAGAGTATTTTCACTTAAAATTCAACCACCACCACCCAAATTGGGCAAACATGTCTGAGTGAATGAGTTTTCAGTTCTTTTTTGTTGGTCTTTTGGTTTTTTTTTTTGTTTTGTTTTTTTTTTTTTAACTTGTGCTTTCTGCTGAACTTCCCAGGCTTAGAATTCCAAACACAAAAATATCATAGGAAATAAATACTTCTCTTCCACTACAACAAGAGAGCAGGAAGAACCTGCCCTTTCTTTCCACAGAATTTGAGACAATAAACTGGATAATTCTGCATAAGTCCCTAGATTTTTTTATGTTCTGCAGAGCTGGACTTCACGATTTCAGTAATTATTATTATGCAAAAATAGAAAAATTGGGTGACATTTCTTGCAGGGTAACTAGAATTATTCCCAAACCTGGCTTGATTACACAGAGTAACAGACAGTGCTATAAAACACATTAAAATTCTAAGTCATGTACTTTTGTTTGACCAAAATAAAATACAATAAGGGGAAAAAAAAACAAGGAAGGGAGAAAAAGCTTTTCAATAAGGGGGATATTTTAGAAGTGATTTAAACTTGACTTTTAAATAACCAGAACTAATGGATATGGTATTAGATCTAACCATCACATATCAGCTTAGCTCTCCTCTGACACTGTGACTTAGGAAAGCCATCCTTTAGCTACAGGAAGCATTACATCATACAATTGGATGTTGGCTCTAGGCACTGAAGAAGCTGATTCTGATCTCCCTAAGTTGTTGTACTGGTTTTAACTGGGATAGAGTTAATTTTCTTCATAGTAGCTGGTATGGGGCTGTGTTTTGGATTTGTGCTGAAAACAGCCTTGATAACACAGGGATGTTTTAGTTACTGCTGAGCAGGGCTTACACCAAGTCAAGGCCTTTTCTGCCTCTCACCTCACCCCACCAGCGAGGAGCCTGGGGGTGCCCAAGGAGTTGGGAGGGGGCACAGCCAGGACAAGTGACCCCAATGACCCAAGGGACACCCCAGACCATATGACGTCATGCTCAACATATACAGCTGGAAGAAGAAGTAGGAAGGGGGGGACACGTTCGGAGTGATGGCATTTGTCTTCCCAAGTAACAGTTACGCGTGATGGAGCTCTGCTCTCCTGGAGATGGCTGAACACCTGCCTGCCCGTGGGACGTGGGGAATGAATTCCTTGTTTTGCTTTGCTTCCACGCACGGCTTTTGTTCTACCCATTAAACTGTCTTCATCTCAACTCACATGTTTTCTCACTTCTACCTTTCTGATTCTCTCTCCCATCCCACTCGGGAGGAGTGAGTGAGCGGCTGTGTGGGGCTTAGTTGCTGGCTGGGGTTAAACCACGACAGTTGTAAGTACATTCAGTTTTACAGAATTATTCCTGACTTACAGCAATGCAAAGCTGACTGGAATTAGACTCATAACGTTTGAGTGTTTTACTGTTAACACTAACATATCTGTAAGCATTTGTCTTCCCAAGTAACAGTTACGCGTGATGGAGCTCTGCTCTCCTGGAGATGGCTGAACACCTGCCTGCCCGTGGGACGTGGGGAATGAATTCCTTGTTTTGCTTTGCTTCCACGCACGGCTTTTGTTCTACCCATTAAACTGTCTTCATCTCAACTCACATGTTTTCTCACTTCTACCTTTCTGATTCTCTCTCCCATCCCACTCGGGAGGAGTGAGTGAGCGGCTGTGTGGGGCTTAGTTGCTGGCTGGGGTTAAACCACGACAGTTGTAAGTACATTCAGTTTTACAGAATTATTCCTGACTTACAGCAATGCAAAGCTGACTGGAATTAGACTCATAACGTTTGAGTGTTTTACTGTTAACACTAACATATCTGTAACTACTATCATATAATACTGATTCTTTTCCACAGAGGATGGTGTGCTGCAGTAAAGAAGGGATTTTATAGTTGCCTATTGCTTGTGGAAGCATGACGTAGATGTATGTCTCCAAACACAGGACAATTCTGCAAAGCACTGTCATATAACTTTTCCATTACCTTAAAGAAGGAAGCTCTGAGCAAAGCACTTTTGTTACATTTGATTAGTTCTACACTTTTGTAACAGTCACAGTTAAAAATAAATTAAAGCTTAGCAGACAAGCATATCAGGGTGGACAAAGCTGTCATCCTTAAAGTGGAATTTAAGCCGTCCTAGATGCAACCTGTGCATGAAATAAAGAGGAAAAAAAAAATCAATGCATAAAATTGCCTTAGGAGCCTATATTCTGTAGTCTCAGAATCAACTTAGGTACCTAGAAGGCAGAGTCCTGCGATCTTCCGGGAGACTTAAGCCTCGGGGTTAAAAATGTCACCCAGTTCAACCAGCATGTGACATTTCGAGAAGGTATTTGTTACTTTACAGAGATACAAATCCATCTGTATTAGAATAAAATAGATAAACCTACTAGCCAAATGGAACGGGACTTGCTCTGCTGTCCCACCGATTTAAATTTTAAAATAAAAATAAAATCTCACAACAGTGCAACTATTATGTGTAAAATGCCCCCTCCCTGGAAGTGTTCAAGGCCAGGCTGGATGAGGTTTTGAGCAACCTGGTCTAGTGGAAGCTGTCCCTGCCCATGGCAGGGAGGTTGGAACTAGGTGATCTTTAAGGTCCCTTCCAACCAAACCACTCTATGATTCTATGAAAATCAGTACTCAGTTGCATAAAAGTGTAAGTACAAACTAGCCAACAAACCAACCAAACACAGCGACCCTGTGCCAGACAAGGATCCCTGGAGAGCAAAGTCATCTATTTGGAAGACAGTATCAGAGGCAAAGGAAACCTGCCTACAGACTCGTTTCAGTTCGATCCAAAAGGGATTAGTTTCCATGTATATTCAATTTTTGACCTCTGTTGTAACTCTCAATAAAAGGGGCTGATTAGTTTCAGATATGGTAGTAAAATCTGCAGTGTGCTCTCTGGCCACTGGAAATCTGACCAAGAACAGCACTTCAGTTCGTATGGACCAGCAACCAGTCCCCGATGGGAATGGCTCTCCCTCGCTGCAAAGTCAGCTTGAATTCCAACCTGCATCCTCATGGTGAAAGGTTTTTTTCAGTCTCATCCTTTTGACTCAATCCCTCAGTTATCTGGTCCCTATAAAATTTCTTTCCTTCCCTTCTCTCATTTCTTCTTCCTTTCCTCAGTTCTTCTGTTCCCTTTTTTTAGCCTAGTGTGAAGGCAAGGTCTTGTGCAAGTCCACTATACAACAGTGGGTTTGGTCTCATTTAATGCAAGTTAGAAATAGGGGAGGTGGTTTTTTTGCATCGTAGGCATCCAGCAATGAAGCTGCCTGTGCTAACTATTCTTGGTAGTAAGAATGCTCTTCTTCACTGAAGCCAGCACAGCCTTCTCTGGAGCCAAGAAATATAAGGCCTTGTGCAAATAATAGAAGTCGACAGTTCCAGAGCCGATAAATGTCATTCCAAATTGCCCCTTCATTCACTTTCATTGTGTTCAGGCTAATGGTAAATTAATCGGAGGTCACAGAAGCTTGGTTCTCATAAAGGAAAATAAGTAAACAATTTTCAGCTATTACATGTATTTACAAAATTATATTACTTCACTGTTTGGTCTTCATAACATTTTTACTTCTGTTATTTCAAAGAGCATTCTCATATCCTCACTGGAAGTCACATACATTAAAAATTCAGTCAGAGAGTTTAGAAATCCTACGTTGGATCATGTTAAATTGATAACAATTTAAGTAATTTCCTTCACCGCAGTGGAACTACACTGATTTATTCCATGGGAGTCTAAAAAATATCTGGGAAACAAATAATAATATACAATTTTGTGAAGTATGAAGATGACTGCTAGGATCTTCACTCCTATACTCAGTGAGCCATTTTACTCTTTTCCCTCTCTGCAGACAGAAATCCAAAATTCTCTGCTCTTCCAGTTTAAATCAAGAACTGTACCATCTTCATTTTTGATTTGCACCTGCATAACCATGGGAAGAATTAAGTGTTGGCCTATCTTTATTTTTAACTATCAAATCTTACAGCTAACATTCTGCCATTTTATAGGTTAGCAGGCTTCACTCGGTTATATCAAGGCTAGGTATAAGTGCAGCATGACAGCTAGGGCAAATAAGAGTAATAAAAAGAAAAAAAATGGATGTAGCACGTTCACTCCAGGTAGACAGTATCTTTCAACAGCCAGGAGATTAGATTTTATACAGTGGGATCACAGAATCTAGGACTACTCCCTGCACTTAGTTTTCATTAGAGAAAGCTCAGTATTGATTGGTCCCTGCCTTTTTTGACATGCAGTTATTCTAAGATGCCATTGATAAGGGTGTTTTTTTCAAGCCCGTATTTTTTAAAGAGTTAAACAAAGTCAAACATTTATTTATATATCAGTCAAAACGATTAACGCTTAGACCAAAGGACATTAAGACCCAAAAGGTTTGTAATAATATAAACACAGATGTGATGAACGTAAAATATGATCTTGATTAAAGGTTATGAAATGTTTCCTTTAAAGTGGCGCATTTGTCTAACAAAACAAAACACACACACAAAAAAATAAATGTAAAGAATAAAGCATAAGCAAAAACACACGACAGAGGGCTAAGAGCAAAGCATTGGTAAAGAGATTCCTATCCCCTGTATCACAGCACTGTCAGAGTAGTTGCTATTTTAGGGAGAGCTGGTGTCATTAATCAAAACTTTGGAGCTTGGGGAACTTTAAATCCTTGATTTGCCCTAGATTTTTTTCCCAGCTGTTCTCTAGACATATGAGGGAAGAAAGAAGAACCCTTCACCTACACAAGAATTTGAGCGGTAAACAAAATATTCAAGCGTTGTATTTTGTAGCCTCACTCAACGTGGATTTCTATAACTCTGAGCTTTTGTATCTAAACATCAGACACTGGTAACCTCCAAATATAAGTGCCTGACAAGCAACATTTAAACAGAAATACTGCTGGTAAGTTGAGTGTGCACCACACTGCTTTCATACGGTTTGCATGGTCCTTTGAAAAGGTAAAATGCTAGGTAAACACAAAGTGCTTATTAATAGGAAACAGAGAGAAAAGGAAAGGATTTGGTCACAGTCATACAGCAATGTAGTAGCAGAGTTTCAGACAGACCCAAGAATTCTGACTCGCACTCACCCATGTTGCAAATATTTGGCTGAAATGCTGTCTCTTCTAATCTTTCAATCATGCTGTCTCTATTTACTTCCTCCTAAGATAAAAGGTTAATTTATCTCTATGGAGAATGGATATGGAAAAGGAAAGGAATAAAAATCTGATTTTAAGAATCTAAATCGTTTATTAAAAATGGCACTATTTCAACACCAAGAGATGAATAAAAGACTGATAGCCGAGATGAATGAACCAGTCTCAGAGAAAGAAAAAAAGGGGGGTGATGGGGAAGAATCCAGATGATTAATTTGGACTTCATAATCTCACTTCTTTTCACATATTTTAAAGATTAGTATACTATTAAAATACAGTTACTGAATTACTGTACTGTCATTTAAATCCAAGTGCTGTATCCCACTGTGGCACACAGTGAAGGTCCAGGTTGCACGGTTTATTACAAAATCATGAACTACTCTGTGTATCATCTGACTGGCAACACAAATGTGCTTAAATGACCTGGCATAAGCACAGCCTAGCATGCTCTACTAAAGAGGCTTTTCATGACCTCTGGGAACACATTCGCCACATCTTGCTGCCTATTTAAATGACCTTGACAGTACAAATTACAGCCAAATGAGTTACAAATAAGCAGCCAGAGAGGGGTTTTCTAAAAGAATGCCTCTGCCACCTCACCAGAAACAAAGCCTCATTCCCTCACCCTGGTTCTGTTTCGTGGAGATCTTAATTTCAACAGAAATGCAAAATATGGAGCACTTACTGGCATGTCTGGGGCAGAAGACAATGATGCTATTGTTGCCCACTAAACAACACAGCCAGTCAGTGGCTTATCCACTCAGTCTCGTGCTCATCCAGAAATGTCTAACCAAAATGTATTAGAAACCAAGGTGCAACAGCACATATGCAAAGAAAATCTTTTGGCATCACTGTCCCTCAAGACTACGGTTGTCCACACACTCACACAAAGATCCTGGCAGCTTCCTTCACATCCCCTCCCCTTCCTCTGAAGCCACTCATGGTGAAATTATCAGTAGTGATAATAAGAAGCTGAGAGGTAAAGGCAGTTGTGAAACATGTTGTATAAATGAATCATGCTGCTGATATTATCCTCACTGATGAAATAATTGTATTAAATTAAGCAGGGATGTTCACATGACAGGATGGGTGAATTAGATAATGCTCATCTGCAGCTGCACCTCCTCCTGTCACATTCTCAAGTTTTGATTAAGAATAATGTGTCCCTTCCTGCAAAGGTGGAAATTTCTCTACATAGAAAAAGAGATGGAGACATAAAAACAGGCACCTTGGTTATGATATGATAATAAACACAACAGAATTATTCTTCAGCTTCAGAGAAGTCAGTTTATCCTACTCTTGCCCACGAGTTTCAGCACCAAAAGCAGAAGGTACAACTAGACTCTAGTTAGAAAGGAAAAGGAACCGAGGACAAGGCAGAGGGCAAATATTAGGAAGAATTGTCTTCTCTCTTTCTGATCCTGCAAAGTACACAGACTTTTCCTTCTGCGATAGCTGCAGAAACAGCCTGGATTTCTATCTATACCCCCAGCAGATTTTTTTTATGGTGTCGCTTTGCTGAGTATCTTTTCCTGAATGCGTTGCTCTCAGAAGGCAGACACTTTCTGGACTCAGCACATGTTAACCAACCAAAGTCAGTACTTTCAGACTTTACTGATATTGCCTAAATACTCTTATTCATGGGACTCAAAACAAAGAAGGGAACTGAGCTGCCTTATATTTGTGACAAATATCCTTTCTGTTCTCTCATCTGCTTCTTGTAAGGGACTACTCAAGGAATAAAGTACTCCCAAATGTCGATTTATACACTGGGAGCATTCTTGCACAGTCTCCATTCCTGTTCATGAGGAAAAGTGGTGCAGGAACACACCAACTTAATCTGTTTTGTAGTACTAGGGACAGACAGGATTTTCCCCCAGTCCTTTTTTACAACACTAGAGGGTCTCAGTGAGGATATTCTCTGGGGGCTTTGTCCTCTCAGAAAGATCCCCAACATCTTCCCCTTCATCTTTCTTTACAGGAGGCCTAGCTGCCAGGAAAGAAGTCTGCAGTTACAAGGACTGATTTGCTGCCCTGGAAGCCCCAAGCTTTGGTTTTGTCTAGTCCACATGTTGTCACAGTAAAACAAGGGAGCTGCTGGGTGGTTTTCCCTTTGTATTTAGCAACGTTGTTTCCTGAAGCTGTACATTGGATTCACAAACAGATATAGGAAGAACTAAAAAGGAGCATGTAAAATGACCTGTCTATAAACACGGAAGGCCCTAGGAACTGGATGCCTTCGTCTCCTTCCCACAACCTTTTTATCCGATGCACAGCACTTACTCTGTAGTATCACTCTCTTTTATGAGCCACAGAATACAGATGCTGAAATAACAGAGGACTAAATGCCAAACAAGTCTAAGATCATTTTAGTTCTCCAGCGAGCTCAGACATGGAAGAACGTGGGCTGTTTCAGCTGCAGAGCAGCCTAAAAGCAGTGTCTGTGGAGAGAGCTACATAACTCCTCTTCAAAGTCTACATCAAACGATGACCTGGGGCAAAGGCCTTAATTTTGTGTAGCAACTGGTCCAAACTCTGCACACAGAACCCTAAAAGCAACTCTTCAGGAAAGACAAGTGCTGCACTGGGACCTAGCCCTTTGGGGTCTTGCGGAGCTCAAGGCAGGTTGTTTGGCCAACAGAATACACCAGGGCATGCAGCTTAGCAAAATGAGCAGACTGCTATGTGTTTACTCAAAATTCATTCATTTAGTTTCTAAAATCCTCAGAGAAACATCCTCCAAACCATACTTGCAGCTTCTGGCTGGCTTTGGACTGCCGAAACGCCCACCATCCTTGTGAAGTCTCCTGGTAATCTCCACAGACAAACAGCACAGTGTGTTTGAGGAAAGAGGCTGGTATGAGATCCCCAGGCTATTTTTGCTTGATCATTAGTTTTCAGTCACATCAACCTCTAGGGAAACCCGACAACTTATGGATGGTTATCCCACCTCAGATCCAAACTTTAAACATTCTTTTTCATCCACACAAAAGTAACTGACTTACTCCTATTGCCATTATTCTGCTCTTTGGGCATTTGTTCTTCTGTTAGATTGAAACAAGCCAACATGAGAGTTGCTCACCATACTGCTTAGGACCCAGCATGTGGATTTTCAGTACAGCATGGAGCAAAATTTCAGGAACAAAGAGCTTGTAGCATTTGCTTGCACCTCATAATGAAAAAGCTTCTTCTCATTCTGCATCTCTGAGTGAGCGAAATTCAACTCAGTACCCTCATTTACACCAAAACCTTCAGTGAAGCTTGTTCTGAGCAAATCCTGCCAGGTTTGGCCTGAAATGAGAAGGTTGCATGTTGAGTAAAGATACAACATGAACCAGTGCAGAGAGACTGACCACTTGGGATTCTGCGAGTCCATACTTCGTGCCAAACTTGGGTCCTGTTAGGTTTTTGCTTCTAATAATTATTGTTCAGCTGTATTTCTCACATCACTGTTGTATCTATTTATTTGGTATAACGCTATTAGTGAAGCACTTCTCTAAGAAGGCTGATGTCAGCTGCTAAGCGGGAAGAGTGACTTAGGCACAGGCTGGCAAGGAGTGATGCAGATACTGCTAGTCTTCAGGAGAAGACAACAACTGATTTTTCATGCTTTTAACCATGCAAATCACTTCACAAGAGGTAAAAATTATTAGAGAGGATCACAAAGTTGTGGAGGACAGCAGGGGAAAGGATTCTTCCCAGATAGAATGCTCCTTCCAAATTGCCCACACTGAAATACATGGCAAGTAGTAAAGTGCAAGAGGGAAAAAAATCACTTCTCCAGTGTACTGTAGGAATATTAATTAATTAAAGCTCATAATTACTCTGACAGCTTTTGCCTTATTTTACAAACAGGAAGAATAAGACACAAAGTGGCTAAATGATTTGCCTAATCTCACACAGTGAGTAAACAGCTGAGTCATGAGGAAGAGCAGAGCAATTGCCACTCTTATTCAGACCAATGTTTTGTTTTGTTTTTTTTTCTACTGTACTGAACCTTCTAAAATGTCCATCTGCTTCAAAAGAAGTTGCAAGAAAAAGTAGATAGCTGTCAGTTTGAACTGTGGCGTGTACTCCTGAACGAGTGCTGGGTGGAAACTGGAGTGGCCTGTGCCCTCAAGCATGACGCCTTGTAGCTTGGGTTTTGGTTAGATTATTTTTTTTTTAAATCCTTGCTACATAACTCTGTTCCTATAAAACCCAGAAGCCTAAACATGTGGTGTCCTGTCCTTAATAACGCACTCTCCCACCCATAACAAGGCTGTTTAATAAACGGAAATAGACATTAGACTGGATTTTGTTTGCTGCCTAAATTGAACTTGGAGTCACCACCTTCCAATGAATAATCCCCAGTAAATGTTAAGCAGAATGAACAGCAATGAAAACAACAAAACCTGAAAGGATGGGGAAGGACTTGGAAGGAAATAAAACAAGGACCTGCAAAGCCAAACAGCATTACAAACTGGTGCATTTTAAATGAACAACAAGAAAACAGAAGCCACACTGATCAAAGCCTCCCACCTCCTCTCTGTGGTGGATGACACCTTCGCTGGGAGCACACCACCACCTCTAACCCCACACCTGCAAAAGGAATTAATTTCAAAAAGAATACAGACCAAAGCGTACCGTATCAAAACAAATTAGCAACAGACCCCTCCTCCTGCTGTGGTCAGGCAGGAGAAGCAAAGATGCTGCACGGATTCTAAGATTCAGAGGGGGAAAAAAGACAAAACAAAACACCCCCCCCCCCCCCCCAGCTGTTGAAAACTTTAGAAGACACGAGTCAAAAGAGCTTGAAAGAAAAGAGATTTCAAACAGCCTGGACAACTGGCAGTGGGCTAAGAAATTCCTTTTCAAAAACCACCTGTGCTTTCTCTGACACTGGAAATCTCTATATAGTCTAGGTAGATTTTGCACAAAGACAGGCAGCAATGTATGCAGCACTACAAGTAAGTAGTGCAAAGATAACATGCACTGTTTTTATTTATAGATACATACAACTGTAAGAGAAGTGTCAAAATACGTTTTGCAACTGCAGATATGACCTGCTTGACAATTTGTTTTTCCAACTAATAGCTTTTCAAAGGAAAACTATCAACACAAAACTCATCTGTCTTTAATGCTTGCGTGCTATTAACAACATCCCAGATCGCTAAAATCAAAATGATTTTACAACTCTGTCTTGCCTAATATTTTTTCATTTCACCTCCTTTTAGCAGTAAGATGAAATCTAATCAGCGGTTCCAGAAACTGGAGGGAGTTTAACGTACTGTAGGGAATGTTCAAAGCAAACATATGCGCCATCATTTAGTACTGCACTCATAGAAAAAGTATTTGTTTAATATTTATACCCCACCCATAATCACATATATGGGGTTAACTACTTGAGAGTACTCCTGTTGAGAAGGGTCATTCCTTTTCCCATGCCACGGTCATGCCTTTTTTTATTGCTAATTCCTTGGGTCATGCCAGAGAGACTCGGGTTCAGTTCCCGACTTTCCAACAAACTTTCTCTGGGAACTTGAACGAATCACTCATTATCTAATCTTCTTCCTCACACAGTCACTGACATCTTCGCAAAGTTATGATAAAATATTACTAAATATAAATTTTAGTGTTTTGAACAAGTGCAAATGGCTACAGAAAGTAAAGGGCCACCTCTTTTGTCTCAACTCTTACTTATAAAATTGGAGAAAATACACACTTTAATCTATGAAAGGGGTTTCTTCCATACAAAGTGGGCATACATCATATATATGTTTATCTAACTGCATGGGGACACCCCCATTTACAACCCTTTAAGTTTAATAAGTACTAATGATATTATATAATTATCCTAATGAACATATTAATGAACCATAATGATCATAATTAAAATTGAAATATATTGTAGTTCCTTTTTTTTTATTTGCTGTTGTCAGTACTGAACGCAGATTACCAGCAGAACAGTGTTGAAGAAGTATTCAGCCCCCCTTGGTGAATAGACTTCAGATCCTACTCCTGATTCACACCAGTAAAAATGAAATCACCATCAGGACCGGTATCAGGGCCAAATTGCTGGCAGGCACAATGAACCACTAATTGCTGGATTCATTAGTAAGACTCATAGTTTGTCCCCATGAGATGCTGAACACTTTCAGCTCCTTTTAAAACCTTGCATCTTAGGAATTAAAATTAACAACTGCAAACTAGTATTTCTGTTATACTGTAGAAACTCAGCATGAATTTGAAG
>NW_009629668.1:34365-44354 GCF_000690535.1 Cariama cristata
AGGAATGCCAAAAATCTATTATGTAAAATTAGGCAGATTTTTATCTACCATTTTCCTGTTAATTCTGTAGAACATGCGTGCATCTATACACAATAGATATCGCATGCTGTTTCTCAAGCCTTAACAATTGGTTAAAATAGTTTTTGTACAGCTGAAAGAAGACAACTGCCTTAAAAAAACACCTTTCAAATAGCCCCAGCATCACACTGTTAAGATTGGCCTATTCTTTTCAGACATAAAACAAATGTCTATTTAAGAACACATCCAAATGCATTTCCATCACTCAGCCAGAACACATTCACTTCCCAGAAGCTAACGCTAGAAGAGATGGAAAGAGAGAGGAAGAGAGAGAGAAGTCCACCTACTGGCTTCACTAAAGGCAATGAATCCAGCCCTAGCTCATTTCAAGTAGGTTCAATTGTGTCAAAGGTTACCCGCAAGCTATTTCTTGATGATTTATAGCTGATGTCTACAGATCTCCTTTTATTTTAACGATGACTTCAATACAGACGTTAAGACATTCTTTGTCTTCACAGAAGTATATGAGAGGGAAGTTGGCATCTTAAAAAAAAAACAAAAAACCAAGAGGCTGATTCGCCACTGCTGAACAGGGCCAGCTCCGGGCAGTTTTTATATCTTATCCAGAAGAAAAAAAGGGAGGGGAAAAAAAGCCCCCTTCACCCATTTCTCCCATCCTGAAGCTGTTGGTTTTTTGTGACTTATTCTGGGCACAAATCCTAGAGCACTGACTCAACGTGTATGTCACCAGTTAATTATGATCAAGACAAGACAGTAGGATACTTGGTAAGCATAAGATAATTTTATCGCTTCACCAGTAACAACATGTATTTATATAGCATTATTTTCCTGTTTGAGCCCAGAGCAATTTACAAAGTGAGTCCCAAATGATACTATCATGGGAATCCTTCCACCCAGCACTGAACTCTAATCATTTGGGGGTGAAGAACAACAGCCCAAGCAAAGCAGCAGCGAGACATACTGCATCCACTTGAAATTTAAGACATTGTGCCAGTAAAACCCCTGAGAGTTGTCCAAACGTGAGATTATTTCTAGCCTCAAAATTAGTCTGTGCGTGTGCATGCGTGTGAGTTGGGCACGTGAGGTCTGTGTGCATGAATACATGTTCGGGAATCTTCATCTCTATAGACATTTTGAGCGCACCAGTCAATCTCCATCAGGTTTGATGAAGTCCTCACAGGTCCCACACCATTTGTGTAGAGGGGCAGTGGGGTAGGGGGATGTTCCAAGCCTCTTCCCTCAGGAGAAGACTCCAATGCTTACCTATACTTTAACAGGCACCAGGGGATCCCCTGGAGACAGGTATTCTGCATCTCCAGCCAAAGTCCAAATATTGTGAGACTTTACAAATGAAACTAGGTGTCACCACTCCTTACACTCTGGGAGCATCTTGCTCATTTTAAAATGAAGGCAGAAGAAAAAGTATCTATTCAGTTTGTTTGTTCTGCAGGCCTCTCAATATCTGTGCTATTTTCTTGCCTAGGCTAGCCAAAATGATGTGGTTGTTGTCTTCGTCACCCTCTAGCCCTAATGAACTTTATTTGTCTGGTAAAGTAGTGAACGTCCCAGGTATTACACCACCACATCATTCTGCCTACAAGCTGCAGTTCACTAGGAGGACTGATTTTATGCAGATAAATTGGTATTTCTAAGGCTGTGAAATTAAGAACTGTAAATCCAGACATGAAATGTAGTGGGCAAACAGTCATGTGACACCATTTTAACTTCTGATATCACAAATGAGATGCTACTCAACACGCATTTCCTAGCCAAATGTTACCCTCACCCCAAATTAGGTCTCTGCCTTTTATACAGAAAGTTGAAAGCACAGGCTATCTACACATTTATGATGAATAGTAAGCAAACAGAGATGAATTAATTCCTCCCAGAGTTTTAATTGCAGGCTCTATTTTCAGTGGATATCAGAAACCAGGATAGGAGTACCCAGAAAAGTAAAGAAGGTAATTTCAGAGAAGACTAAGAATATTGGAAACAGGCACAAAAGAGGATCATTCTGATCCACAAACAACGCAGAAAAAACAACAGTTTAGACTAGAAAGACTCAAGATTTACCGAGGCAACCAAACAGCTAAATTCAAAATGTATTAACTTGCAGCTGTAACCTGAATCCATACAGCTCTTAGCATGGCTAAAGATAAAAACAGTCACTGACCTGGAATGACTGCAGCCCTGAGAGAGTTACCTTCGGAAAGAAAGACATTCACGAGAACCCAACGCAACAAAAATACTTTCCAGAATCGTTAGATACATAAGTTTTCTTCCTAATTGTACACTGAATTAAAGCTGCTTTAGTAATTCTGTCACTACATTACTCCCTTTTCTGGTACACTGCTTCATAGTTTTCTCTAGAGCATTTTGGAGACGAATAAATGTACCCCTGAAACTCAACTTTAAGAAGCTCTCTGTGCCAATTTTCCCATGGATATGTCACATTGGGTTGTGTTTGTCACTATGTAACTCCTGTTGTGTTCTGTTAGCTTGAAATCACGTAACACGATGTGGCTGATTCATGACGTGACATGTCACTGCCTGGCATGTCAGCTGAAAGCCTGTACAAACCCATGTGTTACATCTCCATACACACATAGCTCCTAGAAATGGCCCCTTATTTTAAATCTACTAGCAGGTGCTGGCACATCCACTCAAAAAAGCTTCAGAAACACTAATAACTTACGAAAAACTCAAAGTTATATTCTTTCTGTAACATCATGATTGGAAATTGAAAAGCGTTCTCCCCAACATTCCCATAAGAGGCAAGGTCTTCCCCTCCATGCACTCTGTGTGTCAAAATACTGAGCAATCTTTTATCAAAGACCTTTTTCTTAATATTTTTTTTTTTTCCCCAGAGATACTAGTCATGGCGTTAGCTTATCTATCCCTTAAAAGCAGCAGGGGAAAATGTAGCAACTGGAATGAAATGAACAGAAATAAAACTCATTCATTAGTACGAAGAGTACACATTTGAATTCATAGTTTGGCAGCATTAGTGGATAAAGGCCCATGATCAAGATCAAAATTTTAAACTGGTTTCGTATTTTAAATCCTGCCAAATTACATCAAAACCCAAAATGGTTTGTTGCGTCAGCTTGCCTGCCTCTGGTGTTCTTTGAATGTTCTTGAATGTTCCCTCCGGATACTATTGAAGCACTTTTACTGAGAGATACTACGGTAAAAAGTCTAACTCTGCTAAAAAATATTTATGCCTTAGCAGAATTGCCAACATGAAGTCTTCTATGATTTGAGACTGAAAATTAATGTCACTTGATTAAAATAGTAACTCATAGATTCATCTTATTTGTTAGCTGCTTTCTAAGCCTTTGAGATGCATTTATACTAATCTGTAAGTGTCAGCCATGACAGCCTGAAGCTTTTGGTTTAAATGAAATTCTTACATATTCACATGACTCCAGGAGCTGGGACTTTAAGGAAGCTATCCATTATAAAATCACAAGATGTAGCCACACTGATTTGAAAAACATGTGTACTCTAAAGTGAGGATTTCCACATAATTTCTGTGAAACTCTCTTTCGCACCAGTTCATTTCACAATAAACAATTCAAAATGCATTCTGTATAACAATGTGTAGTTCCAGAAACGTCAGTGAAATATTTGCCAAGCATTTCATATAATGCTAGAATTAATACTAACCTATAAGAAACTGTCTCCTTTGAATTTGAAAATAAAATAGATTTCTTCTCCATTCTGCTGTTCAATGTTGCTTCTCTTCAGCTATCCACAGCTACCAGGGATTACAGATTAAAATGTTTCAGATTAAAAAATTTATAGAGTTCCCTTGTTAAATGATAATCATTTAGCAGTGGGTATGGGAATACTTACTGCAAAATATATTTCTTTGATGCTTAGTTTGAATTGCTTTCTGCCTGAATGTGTCAAAAGGAGCTAATTTCAAATCTAGCATGTAATGTGGAAGCAAACCAGCCTTCTGCAGACAAAGCAAGCAGCTACTGGAAGTTGCTAGACTGATCACATTAGAATTTGATCCAAGCGCCTCAGAAACTTATTTTCTGTTTTGAGAAGTCCTACATTTGGTAAAAGATGGCTACCCAAACACTTAAAGCTGAAGCTGCAAAAGGGACGATTTAATTCCTGAAGTGAAGTACCTGGCTCCCTCCTAGAAGGATCTGGTAGAATGAGAGTCTTCTGCTCCATTTCAAGCTGTCTCCTAATCCATAAAATTAGTACATTGCTACAGTACTATTATCTTGCACAAGCCTCTCCTCCTGGATTAAACACATTCCTTGACTGAGAGAGTCTAACAAGTAAGTCTCTGGAATAAAGGATGACCTTACTTTATAAGAATTTCATATTATGAAGGAAACTAGAAATTAATCTGATATTGCCATAACTGGCTGGTTTGTTATCTACATTTAACTTAGAGCTAATATTGGTCCCTCATCTTTGTAGTGCTATGATACTCGGCAGTCCTCGATGAAGAGTGCTACATCCCAAGCTGAACTTCACGTACTACTCCTCAAGGCTGGTTCTCCTTCCACAGCAGAAAGAACCTCTCCTAAGTATTTTCCATCTCTCCCCACAGAACAAGTCCACCCAAATGTGAGGATGGCCAACAAAAACAGCTGCAGCCAGAAATATCTAATTTTTCTTTGTTTCATTATGCAGCTCTGGATTCCGTGCTCTCCTAAAGCCCTTTTACTGCTATTCTTAGGACTGTATGGCCAATTGGCAACATCAGCTCAACAGCTATCTTAGTGGCATTAAGAAAACCTTGGCTTTGTGACACTGTTACCTTGTTTGGGACTCCTCCAGTCTCTTCTTGCAAAACGCTGCTCTTTCTCATTCAGACCCTTTGTGCCAAGTGACACTAGGTGGGCAGTTCTGCCATAAGGCTTCTGCAGAAGTTGATGCTTAAGTATTTCTAAGTAACAGAGTAAGATGCAGATCAGAAACAAAACATCAGGTCCCAGCACACCTGAACACTGAGGGATTCTGTAACTGAACCTGGCTTTAGTAGCTGCCTGCTGAAAAGTCACAGTGCCTGGTGTATGATCTTGACTTCAGTATTAAGCCAATGCTGCAGATCATTTAACCAAAAAGAATGAAAACTACTACCTGCTGCCCACCCCACCAACATTCCCACTTAGGAAAAACTGGGTGTTTTATTTATTCATACCAGGTAAGGAAGGCACTAGTGGCAAGGAACAGTAGTGAACTAGTAAGAAGCACACGTTACATGTCTGTCATTACCATTTTTCTTCACATCTCTGTTGCTCCCTGTCTGATATCTGAAGACCTCTCTTTCAGAAGTGCAGCAGTCCTGCTAAAAAATTCATGTGTCTCGCTTTTGTTTTGTGATCACAGATTTCAGAGGGCTTTTTCCCTGCCTTTTCTTTTCGCTATGTTTTCTTCTGAATTTTCATTATAAAAAGTGCCGACTGAGCCTGACAAGGGCCGACTGGCTGGCAACTCTGCTTGAGAGACAGGCTCCTGCCAGAAAGGTATGATATCAGGAAAGAGAGCTGTGGAGAGTTAATCTGAAAAAGCATCCTAGGAGCCCCTCCATGTATTTAATTTATTTTTAGGAAAGCAGAGAGAGGTGAAAGGCAGGAACAACACTGTGCAAGTCCCTACTGCTGCTGCCTTTCAGATACTGCTATTAACATTGTTTTTATTGTTCAGAACATTCTCTATTTTAGAAAAACATCTTAAGAAGTTCCATTAATACACATCACTTCATTGTGCTCCAGCAAATGGTTTAAAAAGTAATTGTTTATATGCCTGGATGTCGCATATAGGAAGGAGAGCTTCAAAGATTCTGTCACCAACTCCACATTTGGCTGTTTGGGATTAAAAGCACAGGCAGCAAAGGAAGAAGACTTCCAGGTAAAGAGATAATTAGCTACAAGGTCTCCATTAAGAACAGACACAGATACTAAAGAAGCCGCATAGCACCAAGTAACATAGCACAGATAAGGCAGATGAGGTCTCAGTTTACAGCTCCCTATACATCACTGCGTCCATACTATAAACTTTTTCTTAATTATCATAAAGCTATTTCTAACCTGTTTGATGCACTGACAACGGATTGGGATATGCAAGCACTGAAAAATATTTTGAATGTACTGATTTATAATAGTGCTAACTGCTATTCTGGTGCTGAAAAGTTTAACAGATTAATTGACAAGGATTTTTAAAACAACGGCAGATAAAGAATTGTGTCCAGCCCAGAAATTCTCAAAAATAAAAGAGCTTTGCAAATCTTGGAGATAAACTTTTTGTGAACATAGCCTCAACATTCTAGCAGGGATGGTGCGTCTTACATAATTTTAATGAGAACTCTTGTTCTTCACTCTAAAATACCCCAGTACTTTCTTCAATGAAAATAAGTTCTGTGCTTAATAAGTGCTGTGCAGAACAATTAGCTCATGTTTCCCCAAAATATTTGATATCACTAAACAAACAGAAGTGTTACGAAGAGGAAACACCAATGTCCTGCATTTGAAGAGCAATGCTTCCATCACCTGTAGAGCAGAAACTAAATACTTTCCTTTGGTGTGTTCAAAAATGGCAGCTCTGAGGGTGCAAGGAATCTGTATGTCTACTTATCAGCTAGGCTTCTGCAATAGTCATAGCTTGAGATGGCAAGCAAGCTGATGCAGCTATGTATATAATGGAGCTTAATGTTTTCCCCAAGATCTCCCCAAGATAAATTTTCGCATTCTGTGCTATCATACAAAAGAGAGAAATGAGGGAAAGGGAGACAGACAGTACCAAGTTAACAGGGCTGCTTAGGGTAGTCACCTAAAATGAAGTTCAAGTCAACAATTTGCCCGAAGAAGAATCAGAAATATCATCTAGATGAGTGTTCTTATTACCAGGTCATTTTAGGGCCTCTTCCTTCCTCCTTCACTTTAGACCTTTTTTTTTTTTTCATCACATTTTTATCCTGAGTCAAGAAAGCTTTCCTACTGAAACTGGGAAGTATAGTTCCATCATCAGTTTTCACTGGGACAGGAAAATCCCCAGCCAGCTCCCCATAGCAAACAGCTTACTTATTTTTCCTAACAGCATAATCTGTGGTGTGTTTGAATTAAAATACCCATTTCCAAAGACTCTTACCCTTTATTTTGTCCCTGGTATCAGATGTACTCAGTAAGAAAGACAACAGTGACTCAGTTGTAGTTTCTTATCCAGGCTTACCTTGCCTGGGTGAGAATGGAACAAGCATACTGTTGGTCCCTTTCTATCCCTTGTATACTATAAACAGGACGCAAGACACAGCTGGTGCACGTGACAGCAACTGTAGCATCAGCAGCAGATATTCCTCAAAAATGGAAGAAGTTCCCCTGAAGAGTCTATGGTCATTTTAAGGTCAATCCATGCTGAGGCAGACAGGCAAGCTCTAAGTCTTTCGAAGGCGATTCCATTGACTATAGGCGACATGAAAAATTTTCAATCCAATGTTTACTTTGGTGATCAGAGGATCAGATAATGTGAAAATAAAGTACCATCTTCAGTTAAGGATTCACACTGATATTTGTCTGGATATTGCAGCTGAGGAGAATCTGATTGTGTATATTCAACTGCTTAGTGCTGTTTCTGGCTTGTCTGAAACACATTTCTGTTCCTTGTCACAACTCCCAGGTGCTACTGCTGAGCAAATAGTAACATCATTGCCAGAAGTATTTGAAAAGACCAAAAAAATTGATTTGGACAATCTGTGTGCTCTTGCCATTGATGGAGACACAACTGTGAGTAGGGTTAGGGCTGAGGTCAAAACAAGGTTAAAAGAAAAGTGCCCAGGAACTCTTTCCTGTCACATTTCACACTGAATTGCTCCTGTTTTTCAGCAGATGCTACAGACAATGCACTGTGCTCCATTAAATACCTGGAATCATTTAGCTACGTTTACAAGCTACATTGAAAATTCACTCCAGAATTACTGTACTTGAAAGGCTACAGAGAAAGGGCTACGATATTGCATCACACAGGCACTAGATGCTATATTTACATGTGCAACACAAAAAGCAAGGAACAAAGGCAAGAATGAACAGGGCCCTGGCTGTTTACAAGTGAGGGTGATGTTGCTGTCCTTATTTAAGAGTATAATGCACCTCATCTGAAGTCAGTGAAGACTGTAGCTATCAGGTGAGAATCCTGGTAGCATGGTAAAGGTGATTGTTCAGATAAACATATTCTCTATAATACTGCGGGGGTTTTTTGTTTGTTTTTTTGTTTTTTCACTGCGGGGTTTTTTTGTTTGTTTTTTGTTTTTTTTTTGTTTTAATCTCCTGCATGGCCCTGTAGAAGCAAGAAGCTTGAAGTTAATCACAAGACAGACTGGCAGGTTATTCTGCCTAGACCTTATCTGCACCTGTGCCTGTTCTCTCCTACTTACTTGGGAGCATGTAACCACCTTGAACACCCAACAGAGCAGCATGCAAGTATTTACACGATCAAAGGCAAAATGTGCTTAAGACAGACTTTCGAAATCCAGCACAATTTGGCAAACTTCAGAGATAGTTGCCTTTCAAATGGGTTGTGGAGGAGGCCTTGGTAAATTTGAATGGTATGATTAGCATACCGGCTGTTTTTAAAACTGCTCAAGAAGAAGCTGTGTTAAAATCCATTTCCGCAAGACACACGCATTTTCTTTTGGACAGGCTCCACTAGCTCTGTTTCTTAAATCAGTTTTTCTGGCACAGATTTCTTCTTGGAAGAATGTACGACACCAGCTCAGTTTCCTAACCAAAACTTGACAGAACGCGTGCAGCACAGCATAATGGCATCTCTACTTCATGGCCTCCTAAAAGTTACATTACAGAAACCTAGGAAGTGAATTTGACTATTCCAGGTCACATCTGCTGAAAGGCGGGCGAGACAGCAGAAGATGCCAGGGTAGTCTTCCCAGCACAATGTTCTAACACTGGTGAGGGCCACTGATGAAAGGTTTGCCAAAACAGGAGTTGCCAAGGTCTTAGAGGAGTTTCAGGGATGTGTTCAAGTCTTACTAGATTTAAAGGATGATCCTTGGCAAACTCCT
Organism: Cariama cristata; assembly: GCF_000690535.1. Lineage (NCBI taxonomy): Eukaryota > Metazoa > Chordata > Aves > Cariamiformes > Cariamidae > Cariama > Cariama cristata. The sequence continues at coordinate 43,448 of NW_009629668.1, forward strand.
CCTGATGCTTCTCAGCATTTCTGGAGCCAACAGTTGTTCCATCTGCTGCTGAGGCCGACTTTGAAGAATCCTTGCAAAGAGCAGCACACTAACTTTTACACAATACAAGAGGGAAAAAAACAGAGCTTTCCAGAAGTGACCTAGATGTTTGCCAGTAGCTTGACACACTCTCAGGTAAGGCTGTCTCCTTGTCTCCAAACACTTGAGCATATTACCAAAGCTGCGCCAGTGTAAACTGTGGGCTGAAAATAGAGATTCAGCAAACAGCATCTATTGAAAGTTTGTCTCAGGCATTAACTGTTCATCTGTGGAGGTTTGACGTACAGTAACAGTGAGAAAGACCACCATGAACTAGATTCAAGAACCAAGTTGCTGCTGGGGATTCAAACCAAAATACTAAAAAATGGCTGTGAAACTCAAACAGATACTCCCTGATAACAGCTAAAAAAATAAAATTTAAAAAAAAAACCAAAATCAGCAAACACAATAAACTTTTAGAGCTGTTGAACACAAACAAGCTTTGAAAACGCAAAGGAAGGTCCACACAGACACAAATGAAGGTGTTTAGCTTCAACACATAAGCTTGAGTTTCTGCCACTGTGACAGATTTGCCAGTGTGTTTTCTGAGCCAGGCCACTGCACTATTGTATAAGCTTTATTCTAATTACTGTGGGCTCTATAAAGGTTTCTTCATCATTTAGTATTATAAATAATTGTGCTTCCAGGCTGGAGTTCAAAGCTCAGTATAGCATTCGCACAACACCACAGGCAGGTCAGGTGACCTTTCTCCAATTCTCCTCTCTCTGGTGCCGAGGACAGACAAAGTGATATGTCTGTCATACGCCATTACCATTAGAACAGAATCTTGTTCTTTTATTACAACTGAACTCCGCCGGATTTCTCAGCA
>NW_009629668.1:44385-55963 GCF_000690535.1 Cariama cristata
GAATGCTAAGTGAAATCAATGTCTTGGATTTCCAGGCTGAGCTTGGAGGTCACAGCCACTCTATCATTTCTCAGCATTATCCCTTCTCTTTCTCTCGCTCTCTCTCTGAGCCTCCAACTGGCACACAGCAGATTGAAAACAGCATGCATCACAGGGCTCACGCTGCACAATTTTACAGCCTTTTGGAGCCCCCTTCCTTTCCTTTTGGCCCACTTTTTTTTTTGTTTTGTTAGCAATTTGCAAATAAGTTTTGTTTGTGTCCTACAGAACTGCAAGCCAAAGGCATACAAATATGAAAAAGCAAAATGCAAGAGAGCCGATCTTGACAGCTGCCAGTAAGACAGTTATGCTTGATGTTACCGGTAGATATGGCAGGGGCTGTAATTCCACAATTGCCACAAAATAAATACTCTGCCCCCTTAGATCTCATCAGACATTCTGCTTGTGCACAAGAGATCCAAAAACAACACTGAGACTTTAAGTGTAGTGGATCTCGCAAGCCGCTAGCCACACACAAAAAAAACCTGTAAAAATGCACAAAAATCTCTTGTCAACCATAGACACAACTTTTTGGAAAAAAACCCCAAACAATCCAAAACTATCATCAAGCACTGCATGGCTTTGTGATTCCTTGCTCTATAGTATATAAAAGAGGACAAACCAAGGATAAACTTCGGGAAGTCAGAAAGTCTACACTGAGGAGAGAGGAAAGAAAATGTAGACCCAGAGCTTGATTCATTAACACAACAGCTACCACTTCCACACCACCTATTTTATTCTTTGAGCATGTATCTCACTGAGCTGACAATGGTATTATTTATTTGTCTGGGTATTTTTAATCTGTGTTGTTTTACTGTTAGGGTAAAAACAAGACACTACTGTCAATTCAAGGAATCATTTCTGACATGATAAAGGACATGGACAGCATGCTAGAGGACACTAACAAAAAGAAAGGACACATTTTTATCCAGCTCTTGCTGTCACCTAAATAGGACTGCTTTTCCCCTGAATTTCTTAGCTAAATTTTTCCTAATTGTTTTGCAACACCTGAGATGCGCCATTCAATTCTGACCCATTACTTTTGATCAGCTGTGGCATACACTGAGCTCATCTTCTTCCACGGGACATACTCTGTATTTTTCTAGGTATAACCAGTCACACGCTGGCGGCATTATAGAGATGCGACTATGAGCTGCTACCTTGAGCTCTTAAATGAGTACAGACCTAATTGCTCAGCTATGACCAAGATTATTCATCAGAGCCCGTTGCTTGATAGACAGATTCCAGCCCTGTCCTATGACACAACAGACATTGCTTTGGAGACTTGTTCCTCCACAAACTCCCACTGAACCCCAGGACAGGATCTGGCCACAGATGAGGTGCCCCACCACTCTCCATCTCTCGTTGACACACTGCTAACTTGACTCTGGTTTAGCCTTCTGAAAGGAAACGACAGTTGTGTGCTGGAATAGCAGCTGGTCACCTCAGCCCGCTACCTGTTACTGAAGATGGAAGAAACAGCAGTGCGACAGCTAGGACACTGCAACGGAACCCATGGGATCTCAGCTGACGTGGTGTCTGTTACTGACATCGTGTATGAATAGTTGTTTGGTATTACCGCGCTGGGGTCCTCCCACCGGAAAAATCACACTACGAGTATCCTCCTGTTTCAGGAAGCCATCCTGAGAACAAAGCTGCCTGCAACTGAGAGGCATGCAGATACTCTTCAGAAAAAAAACACATGCAAGTACCCATGTTGTCAGAAACGCAATGCTGCAGGGTCTGGTACAGTACCTTGCTTTTGGGTGGAGGGCTGTTTGTGCTCTTGTCTGTGTGGATGCTGGTAGGGGATACAGCAGCACCAAGGTTACCCTGGGGTATGCCAGGTATCTTGCCTCCCGGAGACACTTGCATCGCAGCAAGCTGGGCAGCATACAACTGCTGTAAAAACAAGCAAAAAATGGGGGCGGGGGGAAGAGAGAAGAGACATCATCAATAAATAAGTAATTTTCCCAAAACTTCTCCTACTGCAGATGATATATTTTCCTTCTGATGGGTATTTTTTATTTAGCACACTGGTATATTTCAAGACAAGAATTGTCATCTCAACTTTTGTGACTCATTGCTCAGGGGACGAATGACAGACGTCACCATGTGAAATGTCCCAGCTTCCCTGTGTGTCCAGGGATTCAAAACAAGGAACAAAAGCTAATCTTCACGGTTTGCCTGAGCCACTGAGCAATCTTTCCTTTCCTCAGACAACTTAGGCATAACAGCATCTCCACCAATAATATGCATCGACCCCTGTGAAATTCACATGATGTTTGATGTGATGGTCTCTGTGCTACCATTTTACATTTCTTTATCTTACTTGCTATGTTTGCCTTGTTTGCACAGGCTGCAAGGTGTTTGGGTCAGGGAATGTCAAATTTTTTTTTAGCACTTACTGTGAGAGTTCGCTCTCGGTCGGGTTCTGGGGAACCAACCACAGTCAATATAAATATATACATAGATGGTAATGTACTGTCCATTAGCAACTAGAAGCTCCAATTAAGACTAAGAACCCTTTCTGTGATAGATGCAAAGCAGATACACAGTGGGAATGTTTTTCTCTTCAAAACTAAACCAGTAAAGCATTTTAAACACATATTTGATTATTAGCATTTGAATACTTATAATCACAGTCATCTGTTTAAAGTTAACCACTATAGTAAGAGTTTAATGGACAGAGGTCAAAAGCAGAGAGAAAACAGGCAAACTGGCAGTGCCTGGAAGCTCCCCTGACCTCCAAATAAAAAGTGGAGAAAATAAACATGGTGGGCAGGAGAAGCAGCAATTTTTGCTGCTATGTGAACAGAGAGGAATTCAGGTGAAGCCAAATAGAAGTCAGATGTCTGAGAGAGCAGGTAATGTAGTAACAATGGCTTTCCCTCCTTGATCACAATATTAATTTCAAAGACTCAGGCTATGTGCTATTTGTGCTGTGCAGTACATGTGTAATGTGCAACACTGAACGATGGTGCTCTCTGCCCGCAGGTGCCCACAGAGCTTCTGAGACGCAACGTGACAAGGAATAACATGCAGGAACATGGAAGTGGATATGAAAAAACAAGGGGGCTTCAATATGACTAGTCTAAGTCTTGTTAGTGGTGCTTAGTTGTTTTGCTGTTGTTTTTTTGTTAACTGTATATGCTGAAAGAAGAATAAAGGTCCCAAACCACCAAGTCTGAAAGAGGAAAATGAGGATTCATTACAGGAGTACTCCACATGCAGCTGTGCAAAAGGTAGAGAGAGACTGCTAACGTGACTTCAGAGTACATCAGTCCTGTAGCAAACATAACTTGATCAAATGGGTGAGATTTACTGCTCTGAGTCTCAGACAAGCCTGGGTATTGTCCCGTGGTTCACTGTACAAACTCTTCCCTTCACTAGTGGACAATCCTAGCCCTTTCACATCATTAAAAGTAACCCATTTCTGCTCTTTTAGGTGTAATCAGGCACCAAGCTCTTACTTCTTTCTTTTTTGCTCTTTCTATTTTTTTCAGACTTCCTATTCTTTTTGGGTTTGAATCCTTTTTATTTCTTTTCTCTACTTTGATCACTGCTTGTTCCTTATTTTTCTGTACTTCTTAATCACCATTTATCCATCCCTTTCTGCTCGGTCTCCCTCTCTTAATTCATTCATCTGTTCTCTCCTTGCCTTTTCCCCAAATTTATTTATTCATTTATTCTGCATCACCCCCAGTGAGTCTGAGCCAAATAGATGCAAATCAACTACAGGTAAAAGTCATCAAAAACAATCCAGCCACAAATCAGTCACAGATTCAAATGCATGTATTTATCAGTTGAAGTTCATATCCATTCAATCCTTCAAAAGAAGACTAAATCCAGCAGGGAGAAAGGAACAAGGGCCCGTGTGAACCAGAGAAGAACTGCTGCAAGCAGTTCAATGGAAACCAAGCCAGCTTTATGTATGAATTGATGTATCAGAAGGGCAACAGTTGTTTATGAAATAGGATACATGACTAGGGAGCAGCTCAAACATAACTGGACTCCGGTGATGACAGAGCAGATCTAGGGAAAGCTTTTCCTTTTCTTTTGCTCCTGATTGAAAAAAATGACAAAACAAATTGAGGCAACTATGGGAAAAAGACAAAGTAAAATGGACACTGAGCAGGAAAGGGTCAAGCTTGCTGCTAATCTATAGATTAGATATCAGAGAATATGTCCAGTCCACAAGTAAAGGTAAAAATAACATAGTCAGTTTGGACACTTAGCAGTCCTGAATCAACCAGAGATCATTGATAGACCATACAGGGACTGTTCTGTTGAGGACTGAGCCTCCCAGAAATTTCTGTGAGCCTTCGGGGAAGACTTTTCAAACAGAATCCTTACCCTGAAAAGGGAGGGAAATCTCTACCTCAAACATAGCTCTCAACCTTCTGTTGAGGTCCAAAGAGTGAATCACAAGAACTAAACTATATGAAATACATGCACAACATGCTGTTCAAGAATCTGTACCATCTTACACCTGTTCAGTGGTCACTGAGAATTATGTCGGAAGCCATGGTTCCTCCTTACAGTATTCTTGTCAACCACCTTTTTGACAATGCATGCAAAGCAGACCATGACTAAATAAGCATGGGGAATGACTTTCCCCATGCAACAGCCCAGGAGAAAGCCATATTTTTAGATGATAAATGGAATATATGGAATTTCAAATGCATGCCTTATTTTCAGTTCAGGGACAGATATACCTCTAGAGAGTGAAGCACACAGCATAGTGTTGAGTAATCTGGAAGGAGCAGTGGAAGAAAACCTAAAAAGCCTTCATTCATGCTTTGTACAAACTTCTGTCCTCCTGTTATCAGATTCAACATCTCACCTCTAGTTAATTCATTTTAAGAATTAAAAACAAACATTAAATAAAATCTTATAAGAGGTCCCTTGTTAGAGTACCCTCTTAAAAAGTCCCTTCCTGCAATACAAACCAACTATTCTACTGAAAAGCAACACCAGGCCCAGTTCTAAAGTGAAAAACATGTAGTTTATGAAATTGCAAGGCTCTGAATCCTATTTAACCACTAAGATTGCTCCTATATCCCCCCTCATTTCAAAAAAAATGGACAGAAATACACAACATGCAGCACATTTCTTAGACTGTCAATATTTTTCAGCTTTGACATTATTGAACTTGTCTGTTCATATTTAGTTGTTTTAGGAGATAATGACCTTTAGCTTATACCCAAGGAAAGGGCAATGGTGTGACCAAGTGCTGTGAATCAAGACAGCTAAATGACAACAATTTATGCATTCATTTCATAGACAAACTGAACTCCAACAAAAGAATGTTTCTACCCCTGCTTCCCCAGTAGAGTTTCAGATTTTGGAACAGTGTATGATTCGCTCTCTGTTAAAACATTCAGTCACCATCTAAAATGCATCTTTACACTTTTCACATTAATGAAACCAAGATCTCAAAAAGTGCAATGAAAATTACGTTATTCTGTATCACTGCTGTAATACACTGCTCTTGAGTCTCTTAATTTGTACCCAAAACAGAGACTCCTGAAGTCACTTCTGCTACCTTCAGCTAACCTAACGGCTCAATCTCAAACTCTAGCACTCATGGAGGTCATTTTGCTGCACTACAACTCATACAGGGCTTTCAATCTATACGGTCTTGACTGGTTTATTGTGACCAAGGCATTCAGTTGAAAACAGTGAAGCACTACTCTTTTAGACAAGTTTATTTCTGCTACACATAATAAATAAAATATGGAAAGTAGGATACTTCTTCAAGAAGGCATAATTGGGCAGAATTAAAAAGTAACATCTATTGTTTGTTTATAACTAAATGACTACGTTTCAGCTCCCCTGTCCATGTGCAATATTGCATGCCTTGTTAATGCTTTCTCATTAACCTCTTATGAAAATCTGTATGGAAGCAAAATCATCAGAACAAAAGTACAATGTGATACACTTTAAATAAGCAGGAGGTATAGTTATTTTTTTAATGTTGCCCCTCTGTTCTTAAGCTTCTCCCCAGGTCACCACCAAAACCATTTATAATTCTTCCAATATATTAAGCAGAAATATTCAGCTGAACTCTCCAAATGGACTAGCTCTAACAGCTCTTGACTTGATGACTCTGTAGTACATCAATAGCAAAGCCTTAAGGTTAGACCGGCTTTGAAAACTTTCCCCTTGGGCATTGTTGTTACATGTTAACAATGCTCATTACTGCTTTGAGGGTACACTAAAAATGAATTCTTGTTCTATTAATACAGAAAATGAGAATGAGATTTAATAGCAATTTTAAACAGGGTTGAACAAAGTGTTAGCAATTACATAGGCAGAGATAGTTGATTCAAGCACCTATAGGCATTTGGATTACAGTATTATCTCTTATTAAAATATTTTTACTAGTGAACAGTAAAGATTAAGAGCTGTTATTAAAAAAAACAGAGAGATAAGAGACAGGTGCTACTGGAAGCCGAATCAGTTACTGTAATAAATTTGTTTCTGATATAAATGTGTTTTTCAGTGAAGTTACCACAGTGATGAATTTACAAACCACTGTGCTTAAATGTTTGAACTGTTGATTGATCCAACACTTCAGTTTCTTTGTCATTCTGAGACCCATCATTAAAAATATACACATGAATGGCCCTGTTCTTCGTTTTTTGCATAATCTGGGGGAAAAAATTGTATAAATTGAGATCCTCTCATTCAGAATACATGAATTTAATTTTCTTTACCTCAAATTTTATGCTTATATAAGGCATGCAAAGTGTTTGATTATGGCAGAAAGAATTACTTTTTGGATCTGTTCAGGTGGTTTTTGTATTTAAAAAAAAAGGACACAGGAATTAGAAAGAAAAAGGAATTCACTTAAAACAAACATTTGACATACATCCTACTGTAAGACAGGTTTTTAAAGGTAGTGGCAACATAGATAAAAATTTAACTATAGAAGTTAGAATTAAAGCTGCACTCATTAGTGATTGGTAGCAATGCTTCCTAGACCTTCTATGAAAAAAGTTACTCATTTAGCTTTTCATTACATATCTGAAAGGTAAAAATGCTAGATTTTCATCTTTTCTGTGTCCGAGTTTCCTTCAAAGATTGTTAGTCAAACATTTCAAAGGGACACACTAATTTGTACATTCAAAATGTCAGCAAAGGCTTCAAAGTGGCGCTTGGCTTCTAGTGCTTGAGTTTGCTAGCTTTCACTCTGGGCTAATTTCAGATAAGAACAATATAGCTCAAGATCCTGAGATGTACTTAGAGTATTTCGGTTTTATTTTATTCTGTTCTTTAGAATTCTGAACAGAGTTGGATAATTATTACTGTTCTACCTACCGTATGTCTTTATCACACCCATTTCCTAAAAGAAATTATCCTGGCTCCCAGTGCTGAGGTATGCATGTGACCCACAGACTCTTTCTGGCAGGGGACCTTGCCTGAACTAGTATTTCCTTTATTCACCAAGTAAAAAATAGTAAGCTGGACGAATTTGCCCCAGAATTGTGGACCACACAGAGACTAGAGAAGATACACTAAATGCTGAAAAGCTACACTGTTCTTTCCTGTGGCCACAGAAACCAGCTAACTTCCTTTGAAAACTCCCATCCTAGCTTTGCTCTGTATTCAGCCTAAGGGAAGAAGACAGGTAAGTAAATCATGAATCAAGGAACAATAATAAATATTTGAAAGTTAAGACTGGGCAAATTAATAGTTAAGTAATATGCTGCTTTTAATCAGAGAATAACATTGCTAACACTTGGAGGAACTGCCTAGAGAAATGGTGGGTTCTGACTCTTGATGTTTCAGTCAAAATCGGATGTGTTTCTGGAAGAAGAACTTTAAACAAAGAGTTTATTATGCCACATAATATTTTACATCTTGTTTTGTCAGACTAGACAATCTAACAGTCTCTCTAGCCTTAAGAAACCTGAGACTTAGAAAGAAACATTAAGAAAAACAAGTTCTCATTAGAAAAACTGTAAAGCATTCACAAACAGAACAAGGCTTCATTTATACACTTCTTCCATGCAAGTTACAAGCACAGCCTTGTAACCACCATCTCTCTCATATTAGAAAAACATCACTTTTAGAATCAGCAACCACAAGTCTCCATAAAATATGATTCTGGTAGCTGATCTCTAGGGTTCCAGGCCTGCAGTCCTTATTCCTGAGAATAATCCCACTGTAGTCAACAGGACAACTTTGCCAGACTAAATGCACTTTTCTCATTTGGAACTTTCATGGTATGACCAACTGGGGATCCTTGGCATCCAGAAATAAGGCTGGATTCCAGGTCACTGAAAAACTGAATGAGCTTTAAGTCTGAATTTGAAGTAATAAAGACTTCTATCATCACTGCGGTACATTGAAAATAATGCTTGTTTTGCTTGTAGAACAGTGGATACTAACACTAACCGTAACACTCTGCACAATGTTAAGAAATTCGGTTTTCCTTGAAAAGCAGTCTTTAATTCTGTCAATGGATAAACGCTATTCAAATGTTAGCAAGGTGACAGTCAGCATCCATGACATCAACTGGCCGTTCCTGGCGACACAGGAAGACTGTAGGAAACTCCTGATTAGAGCCTAGACCTCACGGCTCCTTTGTCCCATGCCTTAACAAGAAGACAAGCCTTCTACAGGATGTAACTGTAGGAATTTATCAATAGACACTTCCTATCAGAGGCTAATAAGATCTGTTAGTTTCTGTGATAAAATATCATTGTAAACTGTGTGTTTAAGATTGCCTGCTCTTTACAAATGAAGAGTTTTTAACTGGAAAACTGCCCAAGTGGCCTACATATTCATACTTACCATGTTCACACCATATGACAGTAACTGAAATAGAATGACTATATGGAATGCATATTGGAGAGGAAACTTGATAATGTCTTCTGGAAAAAACTGGTTGGATGAAATGTTGCAAATGAACAGTGTCCTCTTCAAGGAAAGTAATTAATATTGTACGTATTTAAAAAAATACATAATCTGGCAGTAATTTATTCCTACAGTTTGTTGCACAGCATCAGAATATAATGTATTCTTGCTTCCATTACTATTATTTATTTTTTGCCAACAGAATTTCTTTCATCAGAAAAAACAATAAAACAGTTTATTTAAAGCAGGACATACTTTGACAGCATACTTCTTAAGGAGTATACAGCAAGATGTGCAGTGGTAATGTGGAAGACCAACAAACAAACAGGGATGTCTAACTTAAGAGGCATTTGTTTTGTAAACTGCATTCCCTTTATCCCTGACTATTCCGTAATGAAGAATGGAGCTGACTATTCTGTAATGAAGGGTCTGTATGAAGGTTCCACATGGAAACTTCTATCCCAGTACAGCTTTTTCAAATTAGAAGCTTGAAGTCAGTAAAGTGGCACAGACATTATACTCTTGTAGGAAAAAATCTCACTACTGCCTATTTGTTTATCACAAGTATGTTTCCCAAGAGCTTATTTTTTGATATATCCAGATTTTTGGCAACTAGCTCAGAGCACCTGACTCCTGTAAGTGTAATTTCCCATTTGAGAGAACCAAATTCTATGAGTGGCCATTTGACAAAATACTTATTTCATATTACATGGCTTTACTTGACTGGTACTTATATAATAATTCATTGTTATCCATTAAGTGACTAGAGTAGTTAATAAACACACACTGCCAGCAGAATTACTGTAAATAAGGTTCTATATATTTCAGATTGCTGAGCTATAATTAAGGCATTTCACTATTTTATACACATCTCCTTAAGTGACTCTCTCACCAGTTTTTATTTATAGATTTTCTGTTTGCATTTTAAGTTGTTGTATTCAACAGCGAATTAAGTCACGAAAACTCTGTGCCTGCTTTAGGACTGATACTGAATTAATCACTTCAAATCTGAATACTTTCTTTCTCCTGAAGTTAAGTGCAGAGCTCACAGTAGAAAGATCAAGGTCAACTGCGTTTCTTATTTTGGAAACATGGATTTGCTCTCTTGAATGCTGATATGGTATCAGGTTCTTACATCTTGATGACTGTAAGATTCCTTGGTGACTTTTCCCTCCTCTTCTTCAGGAATAAAGTAGTGAAATAGGTATTGTGCAGTACATGTGGATCACAGCACTCAGCCTACTCTAGAAACTCTTGTGTGACAAGCCATGATAAGAAGAGTCCTAAAATACTGAAGTCGCTCCTTAAAGGTAGCAGAAGGATGATAATCACCTACCAGAAGCAACAGTGTCATATTACCAAATTATAGTGTGTGAGAGTGGACAAGAAATAAATTAAACAACAAAATAAGTTGAAAAAATTTCACTTGAATATTTTTCCCAGTATTATTTCCTAAAGCTCCCCCATGGTTATATCTTCATTTGCTAATTATGATATCAAACAGCGAAACGAGAAACATGTTCTTTCTAGTCTGTTTCCCTCTTGACATTAAGAATATTTCTGGATCTGGAGTACCATGTAATTGTATCTGTTGTCCTTGGAACCATAAATTAACATTGTTCCTCAGTTACCTGATGTGTACAGGAGCTCAGTGACATATACTCAGCTCATTCAAAAGCTTAATTTGCTCTTTGAGTGGGGTTGTATTATGTGGTCAAAGGGTCTGGATAAAGGTGCAGGAAACAGAGTGACAAACTCTTAGTCCTTCATAAGCAACTTTGAACAGAGATCACTTTCAGAGGTGCAGAGAGCCACAGCTACTCTCTTCCAGTTTGGGCAGAGACGAGAGAACAGTGACGTTTGTGCCTTGAAGGGGAACGAAGGATTGCATTTGAGCTGCTTCTTTTCTGCCAAGCCTCCCTGAAATGAAGACATAAAGGAGGAAGTATGGGTGGAAGAATAATATTGAAAGGGAGGGACTGGTGATGTATAGACCATCCAAGCTGCAGAAGAAAAAGTACTTATTCCAAGAGCTAACTAAAACAAATTGATTCCTAGAATAGTTCTGAAAAAAATTTTTCCTCTTCCCTTCTTCCTTAGCAGGGAGCACTAATAGAAAGTACCATTCAGCTGCAGCAGTTATTTTATTTTATTTTATTTTATTTTATTTTTGGAGGTGGAGAAAGTAGGGCGAGGTTATTATTCCGGAGGAGAAGAATGTCAGTCCTGCTAGCTTTCCAGTTTAAGGCTTTCTGTACTGCAGAAAACTTTCAAGTTAAGTTCTATCAGAGCTCTACAGCAATCCATTTACGTCTCATGTAATTTTTGTTCATGTTCCTTACCTTACATGCTCATTACCCAATTTTCCTCCAGAAAGCTTACAAGTCCTACCTTGTCCTATGGGATCCCATTGTAAGGTCATGGTATCAATACAGGGCACCAGTTCTCCTTCCCAGCAGCACTCTGTGATCCCTTTCCGTAAGAGCAGAATACATGATAAGAACTCTGGAAAGCTCCAGCTCACGTGTACTTTTCCTTTGGCTTTAACCCACAGGGAATCCCCTCTTCTAAAACAGAGTTTCTGTTCTAGGTCTAAAACAGAGTTTCTGTTCTTTGTCTAAAGACAAAGCTTGCAGAAAAGGTCAATCAAACTTACCAGACCTGTAGGGAA
>NW_009629668.1:55994-75070 GCF_000690535.1 Cariama cristata
TTCCAACCAAGGGCATAGAAATTGGCTGTGCTTTGATCTAGAATATTTTGAGCCTCACTGAATCAGAGCAAACCTGATTTGTGTTCCAAACCAGAAACCAGCTGAGTTTCCCTCTAGTCAGACTCCTAATGTTCTCAACAGTGAGTCCTATCCACTCTGAACACACAGAAATGCCTAACTTCAAACTAGCCCCGTTGCTATAAGCTGGGTAACTTAGATTCTTAAAAAACCAAATGCATGTTCGTTGAACTGGGATGCTGGAGATTAGGAGATGACAGGCTACAAAGAGGAGATGTTAGAGTACGTGGAGGAGAGCGCCATTATTTGTTAACAAAATTGCTGAGGAGAGCCAACAGAGTAGAAAAGCACTCAATTAATGTCATTATTTTGGAGTTTGCTTCATTATGTTAAAGTCCCCCTTTAACAAAATGAAGTAGTAGAAACAGCTCGATGGCTGTTCAATATTTTTATTCTTTGATTTTACGATAAAAACAGGTGTGGTCTGTAAAACTCCCCCTTCAATGGAGCCCATAAAACTCCTGAGAGCCTGAAACCTCTGTGAAGCTTTGGCAAACTTCTCAGGAAATAACATAAGAAGCTGTTTTCTGGTTCATCTCATTATTTCCATGCTTACACTGACGTAATGGGAAGAGTGACACTTTGCATATTCCATTAGGACACATACAGAAGTTTAATTCTTAATTCTTAGAGACTTTGTTCCCCCAAAAGCGGTCTCTGAAAAGATCCGAAATCCCTCAGGATTCAGTTTCTGACTCTCACTACAACGAAACCGCAAACACTAAGGTCCAATGACACTGCATGGTCAGACTTCAGCCCACGCCTGAAAAGCCTTAAATCTAGCCTGAAACTCAGGCCATTATGCCTCTTTTGGCACATGCTGCACTCGAAGTTTAAGAAGCTGTAGGCACAGTAACATGACTGAAGGTCAAAGGGAATTACATCTTTAACTTTTATGTTCCTCCCATGCTATGCATCACCCAAGCACAAGAAGAGCTTGTATGATGAACTTTGGAACTTTACATTCAGCTAAGAGGAATACGACGGCTGCTTCCAGTTTTACCAATCCATATGGATAACAAAGAGCTGCTGGAGCGTATCAAGTATGAGCTTTCTGTGTCTTAGGATCAAACTGGTCAAGGGAAATGCAACCTTCTCCATATTTCTCCACTGCCACCCTTCCATCCTGATGAAAGCTGTTAAGTCCCAGACTCTTCCAGCTTACCTGGGCTACTCTATGGAAAGCGTCCTCTCCTTCAACTCTACAGCATTTTGCTCTTAAGTCTAGATGGGGTGAATGCAGAAATGAACTCCAGTTTTTCAGGCAAAAAGGATGCCATTCATTGGCAACAGGACTGTAACCTCTAACTCATCTCTTAAAGGATTCTACATAGTCACATATTCTATAACCAGTGACGCGTACTGTATTAACACTACTTAACTAGTAACAAGCTCTATAATCCATTAGTACATCTGATCCATCCATGACTACTTATTAAAGTTGATTTTCACAACTTTTTTGAGGCATGGGGAAAATTTTTTTTAAAAGCCATAGAAACTGTAGACTCCTAAGTGAAAACTGTGCTGTTTGAAAATTGGCCCCTTCACACCAGTTTTTAGTATGGAATTTTTTATAACATAAAGATACATCTGTTTCTCCAAAAACATTAAATACTGAAATTATTGTGCATGCTTAGGAGACATTTTTCAATTGTTAACAATGTGGCGCAGTTATAAAAAAAGCTAACCCGTATTTTAAATTGTTCAACTGGAAATTTGGATTAGGAGGGAAAAAACTAGTAATTTTTATGTTTTAGAAAGCAGTACCAAAACACTAAACTCTTTTCAATTCAAAACAACAGCCAAAATTGATGTAAAATCAAATTGTAAATTGCTTCTGGCTGAGTAGTTGTCTGTAAAGCAGAAGGGGTGGGAGTACCAAAGAGTTTGCAATGGAAATACGGAGAAGCTTTCAACTGTAGTCACACTAACAAGAGCTGCTATCATGAAGTAATAACATTATCCAGAAATCTTTGTTCATTACCTCATTCCTAATGCCATCTCATTTCACTTGAGTTACTTGGGTCTGATGATGGGGTTAATGAGCAAGGAGGTGTTTGAGTGGGTGTGAATTAGGGGCGCTGCTAAAATAGAAACTATTTTAACAGTTCCATGTTTAATATAGTCTGAAGCTCTGTGATTTTTTTTCAGGTAAAATACTCACACGTTCCAAGGCTAACACTGACTTTGGCAGAGCACAGATAATACCTAGACATACTCATATTACACAGAGTATTACAGAGGGACTCCTGCTTCTATTCCTTTTCTACCTCCGTCATTCTACCCACAAGTCTAACACAGTAGAAATGCTAACACTTTGATTTCCTGCGTTCAGAAGTTTTCCTCAAAAATTTGGATATTTACAGTGACCATGACGGAAAACACTGCTGATAGCTTCTCTCCTCCCATCCCTGTACTCCACAAGCCATCTTCACATACCGCACAGCAATCCATTACAATATGTTCTAACATCTGCCTCCTCATATGATGTACGACCTATTTGATTGACCCTTTTTATGCTGCTCCAAGACTGGCTGTTCATTACAGTAGGAGGGTGAACAGTACTGATCGCTCGTTCAGTTAGAAACCAGTAAATGTATCTCCGCTTTGGGAAAGACTAGGAATGTCAAGCAGGGATCTTCCTCACTTCCCTCCATATAGCAACAATACACTCCATACAGTGCCTTCCTTTACCGCTAATTATGTGTCATATTTCAATCCAGAATAGGGAAGGTCTCTTGTGGGCCCTCCCATCTATCGCTAATATATGAAACATTTCCGCCAATTAAATTTTTCCATGACAAGTATTAACATTACCCAATGTTTGTGACTCCAGCGTGGGAAGCATGAATAATGCAAGAAACAGTATGGTCCTCCATCACACAGGGACACATCTTGTTTTTGCCAAAGTCAGCAACTGTAAAATATCTCTCAATTTCTCCAGTTAATATCATGGCATAATACAGGCTTTTGGTCAAAGTGATCATATTCACTACAATAAAAGGAGCATCTAAGCTAATGTAAAAGCACTTCCCAATATCGCAGACATTAAATACAATCCTTATTCTTACCATCTATCTTTCCAGCATCTATTTAACAACATTAACATACTTCAGGATCACTGTCAGTTGTCCAAAGACATCTGGCATGAAATGGAATGAAAACGGTTACGAAAATGTAGGGAAGCAATGCACTGACGAGCACAATGGGGTATCTCCTCTTCCCAAGGACGGAAAACTCAACTGACACAGGAAAGTTACACATACATGGTTGTTAAAAAGCTGTCTGCACTGACTCGATGTCTTTCACAAACTCCAATCGCTACAGAAATACAAAGTCAGTTGGCCTTGAGGCTCCATGTCCCACCAGCAATCACAGAAATATTTTTACTTTATTGTCCACTGTTACTCGCTTACTGGAATTGCCTGGGCAAATGAGAAAGGAAACTCAACCACAGTAGAAAAGTGACACAAAGTGGGAGTAAGTGGGGAATCCACCTGACTAGGTCTGAGCTAACCACCCTCAGATCCCTTTATAAAAACTAGAATGGAACCTGCAACCTCAAGCCAGATGAATTATACAGGTTAGGCATCCATGGCTAAAGATGATTCTCATTCCACCATCCTCAGTACAAACCAGGAAAAAAAACTAGCTAGCCTGTGCTCAGCATGTCTATGTCATTTTTTAAATTTTGTGTTAGCAGCTGAATTTTTTAAAGTGAAATATATCTGTCCTCTCTGAAGTTCATGAAAAACACACATTTCCTTTTTTCTTCTTACACAAGTAAGATGGAAAGTGCCTTTGTCTTCCTCTTACAACTGGTAAGGCATACAGCTACATTTTCAGCACAGAACATGTGGGAAAGGGCATATAACTCCTCCAAAGTTGCCTGCAAATTACTTTGGATTTGTGTAGAGAACATATATGTTAACATAAAGTAGAGTGTGAACCCAAGGAAAATGAAGACAAACACTGACAGCTGGCCAATCTTGCCCTTCTTTACTGTGTTTGCTTCAAATATAGTATGTTTGTAAGAATGTGTGAAATACTTCTGAATATAACAGTTATACTCCGTTTAATTTTAACAAGCAAAGGAACACACAATTTACAATCCTCTTCAGAAGGATCTGATTTACTAAAATTCACGGAGAGACATCAGCAAATTCCCAGGAGGAGTTAAGATACCTAACTTATTCAATATCTTGCAAATTTTGGAACACAGGTGTTTCATTCTGATTTTCTTCTCATATGTCCAAGGTTACACTGATTTTATATAATAATTTCTTTTAAAATTTTATCTTCAATTTAATGTTCCAAAAAGAATCAGATCAATGCTTATACCATACATGGTATCTTTTTTCCAACAGTGGGGTGTTACCACACTTCAGAAGGACACTGACCACCAGCTACAATTTCTTTTTCCAACCAAGATAGGATGTAGAAGAGGGAATCTTTGCCACCTGCATCCCAGTGGTGACTGGCAGACAGCCTCTCTCATCCTCCTCTTAGGGAATTTTGACAAGGAGATTCACACCATTACAGTACAACAGACATATGCTGCAGGGCTCATCCCCAATTAAGTAAGACTAATTATGATAAGTTAGATCTTTGTCCTTTAAATATACTTCTGTTACGGAACTCTGAGCCCTGTCCCCAATATTTAATATATTGCAAGCATAGGCAGGATCCACTGGAGCTTCCCATTGCAGAAGTAAGAACTATGACTAGAAGGCAACAGTCATCCTGAAAAGCCTTTTGCTTCAATTTGCTGAGTTGAATAAGTATACAGATTTTAACGAGCTTAGGATAAGTAACGTCCTAAAGGACAGAGATCACAGATTTTCTTGTAAGACTGAAAATGTATTACCTTCCAGTACTGTTTATAATTAGTAGAATTTTCCAAATTGTTCCCCTTAGAATCATTGCTCATATAGACGACACCTATCAGTGTCATCACTGACAGCTTTTTAGACTTTTGACCCTCCTTAGAAGTAAGGCATTGTATAAACTGTAAATTGTTTTGTCTAACAAGACTAGTAACAAGTACGAAACATTCAGGGACAGTATAATCTATACTAGCAGGATTACATAGCATTTGCAGACAGGGGAGGGAATCACTTGTTTTAGACTTCCGCAACTGTAACCTCTTTAAATTGAATTGCCATTTCTGCAGTAGCAGAAACAAGCAACCCCAAAGATGGTATCTGTTCTCATTGGCCTAGCGGAAATCTAAGAAGTTGTCAGCGGTATTATCCTTCCTCCTTCTCGCCCCTCTCCCCCCTGCTTGTCTTCCATATTCCGATGGCTGTTTATGAGCTCAGCTGTCATTCTTTGCACCAGGGAAAGATAGATGGGACACACCAACCCCAACCTAAGTGACCTTTGGATGTGACAAGATTTTTAGGTCACTCCCGCTAAATGGAAGCCTTGGTGTATCGAGGCTCGCCTCAGGGTGAAATTTCCAGTGAATTTATTATCTCCCAATGCCCTTTGGACTGCTTCCCACCATCAAACACCATGGCAGCACTCGGAACAGGAAGAAATACATTAACTGGAATCTGATCGTTTTAAAAGGTTACAGCTGCCCAAATATAATTTAATTTCATACTTGCCCTTTGAGGGTTTGGGGTATATTTTCATTTTATGACTGCAAATGATAAAGCTCTTAAGATTCCAGGCAATAAAAAGGAAAAGGGGGGAGAAAGTATTTTAAGGGTTAGAAGTCTATTCAGTTCATAGTCAATGAGCAAAGTGACAAATCAGCTTTTTTTTTAATCTAACATTTCCTAGGTTTTTTAGTATTCATTTCTTTCTACGCTTGATGGTGAACAATACCTTCAAGTGAAATCAAATCTGTAATGCCACCCAGTGTGATACAAAAGAAACATTTGATGTGCAAGCACCTACCTATCCTACATCCATTAAAGACCTGATTCAGAACAGCAACTAATGTGAAGTAAAACGAAGTTATCTGAATGAACTGATGGGAAAAAAAAAAAAAATCAGACTAAAGAAAATGCTTAAATGTAAGCATAATACTTTGAGTTTTAACTGGGTAGGTCACAGCTCATTTTAGAATCTCTTCTCTAATTTCTTTTGTCCGAGCTCAGGTCATGTATGCAAGTTCATCTACTCATGTCCACACAATACAATAAAAATCAGGCTACCCAATGCTGCTTCTGGGGCAGCATTCAATTTGGTTAGTCCCACATCTGTGCAATAACAAAATTCTAATGCACCAGTATATGGGATATAACATTCTAGTACACAACACAAAACACTGGGAAATTATGCTCATTCTCTCTTTTTCCCCACTTACAGTGAAAGCAAGCACTATGCACTGAAACACAAGCTACCACCAAAACGTGAGCTTGGCCAGCTTGGACTAGAGGTCCAAGTCTTTCACTGTACCCAGTGAAAATGGAGTTACCAGATCAATGCCACCTCACCGTCAAACATTCTGATATACTTCTGATGACTGTTTCCTTTCCACAAAACAAATCATGGGAAAAATAAAACAGCTGTGGAAAGGAGGAAGGATTAAGTGTGAATGTTGCATATCCTATTTTCAAAGCCACCGTAAGAAATTAATCATTGCTGGGTTCCCAAATCCCTTCAGGCCTCTTTAAAAAATCTTACCCAAACATACATTGATATATACCATCTGAATTACTTTCACCACCAGTATATCAGACCAGCATACAGCACGAAGCAAGGCTGCCATGATAACAGGAATGGGATGAGTAGGGTTGATTAGCCTAAAAGGAACTATATTCCAAGGCAGCTATTGGTGATGCAGCAGGACAGGCGGTTAAATGTAAGCTACATGTACATGACATACTGCTTACCTTAAACATCAATAAGCCCTGAGTTTGTAAAGCAAATATGGGAATATTGAACAAATACCAATGCATAACTACTGTGGAGAAAGTAAGAGATATTTAAGGACAGTTTAATCTACTACAAAATGTAGCGCACCTATTAGTGTTTCTACTGTGAATTTTCTAATTTTCAGAAGTTCAGCGTTTAATGGTAAAATCAACATCAGAGATAAAATAGGACTTCAGCCATGTTCTTTTGCCAAATTCAGCTAGATCCATTTGGTTCCCTTAATGAAATAAATATGCTGTTGTATTCTATGGTAATGGCCCAAAACACTTTAATAACACTATCAAAAGCTGTAATGTTTTGGTGCATTAACAGAGAACACACTGTTATAATTTGTAAAGAGTGCTTTGAACCATGAAAGGGAAAAGAAAAATTAGGAAAAGAAAAAGAAAAGGCTTTGCTGCCCAATGCTACTGTCACACTCCAGTCTGTAGAGAAGTGTAACCTGCAGAGTGGACACTTCACCTTCAGAAGGGCAGAGAGCTGCTGGCCTTGTTGCCCAGGTGTGCCGGGAGCCAGTCGGCCTTCCCCAGCACAGCACCCGTGGGGAAGCACGCAGGGACACTGCTTTTTGGGCCCCTGAGTGCATCAGGTGAGGGGACGAGTACCACCCCACATCTCTGGGGGATTACTCTCATTCCCTTGCACACAAACTAGCAGTCCCAGGCCCCTTTGGGAGAAACAGATACTGTACCTATAGGAAGGAGATGAAAAAAGCTGCTCCACAGCAGTCCCCAAAGACAATTCGACTCCCTCAATATGCCACAAACAGATTGCCCCTGTCAGCCGCTGCTGGTGCAGTATGTGGCACAGCTGTGGTTACTAAACCAAAGTACAGCTCACAATACAGCTAGAAGATTCTGCTGTAATGCAGATTTTAAATAGAGAGCGCAATCACTCTGAACAGCAAGATGCAGAGGTGCAGATATAGCCAGAAAATGCTTTTTAAAATCTCAGCTTCTACTACCGTGAGAGCATTTGAAACCTTCTTACTGCTTTCCTGTTGTATTGATAATCATAGGATATTGACATCAAAGCTTCTCCCAGCTTAAAAACACACACTGACTTCAAAAAATATTTTTCTTTCCTGTATACATGCTTTTTATTTTGCTTTTTAGTTTGATTTGTATGTTTGTCCATCAGGGAAAAACAATTCACACAGTAGCTTGCTGACAGCCCTGTTCTCTGTAATTCTAGAGTTTGTCAGTCTCTAAGATGACTTAACAAATCTGCAGTGTATTTCTGCTCAGGTAAGTTATCTGTGATGTGACTAGTCTCTATGGCTCATGAGTTAAGGAATGTAAATCCAGTAGTCTGCAATACTTTTCTCCTTAGCTATCTGATGAATGGACAGGAACAGAAAGAGACCATTGGTAAAAATGGTAAACAAATAAGGCAGTTATGCAAACTGAAAGGGATACTTAGGAGCTAGTCTAGGAATTAAACTCAAGAGACCAGCAGAGCTCATGTGGGTTACAAACTTAAAAGCTAGTGCTGAGGACCACTAGGATCTACAGGTACTGCTGCCTCCAAATTTTCTTGTTCAGATTGATCTTACAAAATCCACTGGAGTGGAAAACATTAAGAACCTCTGGAAGGTGAAAAGGAATTTGAGGAAACTGAGCCCAGGTATTGGGGAAATAACTGCACTCTGACTTAACCTGAGGAACAGGCTTATGCTATCCAGGCACAATAGAATAACTAAGTTTAACACTCTGAAATGTACATCTCCAGATACTATGGTATCTTCTATCGAGCTAAGTTCAGTTGATGACTTCGAAAAGAAAACAAACAGAACAAGCATCCTGACCTCAGTGATTTGTTGTCTAATGCTTAGATCTACCGTCTACAGTAACTAGGTATTTCACAGTTTCAAACTGTGCCTAATATTAGCCTCCATTCATAAAAGGCGTTCAAATATCCTGGCTGGTAACAGTTAACCCTGGCAAGGAATCAGACGTAAGAATGACAGGACGAGAGTAGGAGCACAAGAACTTTTAACGGCTTGCACTGCTCTCGCCGCATGCAATTTATATCCCTGGCCAGTGATACTCTCCCTGTGTACACATTTACTATGCTGTTTGTTCATTTCTATCTCATTCTGCCTTGTCAACTGGAAATGACTTAAAACTTTGGAGAAAAAAGAATGGTCACAAACAAGACTGTAGTAAGAAATAAGACATAAATCAAAATTCTTACAAGTTCATATGTTATATCAATCTGCATCTAACAACAAACCATGCCATATGACCCAGGTACAACAAAGCTAGCAAGATTTCAAGGGAGATTTTCCTGTGTTAACTTTTGGGATGCATGAAATGTAGTAATTTGATGTGTGGACCTAAAGGAGCAAGTGAGTGTCAGTAAGCAGTTTGTTTTGTGTAAGTCAGCTTTCCTCACTGTTGCTGTTATTTGCAGCATTGTTCCGCAAGCTCTGAAGAGTGTGCACGTTAGTGATTTGCAGTTTTCCTGCCTGTTTGTCTGACACGACGTTCTGCTGAGGCGCTGTAAATATACACTATTGGCAGAGCTCAGCATGAAGACAATGAATTCCAAAAATATCCAGAAAAATTCACTAGTCTGACTGCAGCTTTCATGTTTTATAGGAGTTCCCCAGCCCACAGTTTATGGCTTCAGAGCGACCCCCCCGATGGTTTGCTCAGGGTTATACAATCTTATTTGCACGATTATATAATCTTCTTTTAGCAACATCCCTTGGAAAAGAGCAAACAACATAACAGGGAAACCAGCAGCGTAAGCCAACTATTTCAAAACCCAGTGTCTGGAATACACAAAGGGCACAAAGTAGAGAAAAAAAAAATTGATGTTTTTTTTGGTTTTGTTACCAGAATTCCAAACAAATGTAAGCCACGAAACACTGCGTTCTGTGAAACACATACACTTCACAGGTTTGCTCTGCTGCCGGTGTAGGGAGGGAGGCATGGCTTCAGCTATCTCAAGGCGTATGTACAAAGGTGGCTATTTACTTCCTTCTCAACAGAAGCTACTTTGGGGCAGTATAAGACAAATCTCAGGTGTTCCTTTCCCCCCTGGTTTAAGACTCTGGCAGACAGGTGCTGCCATTGCTGCTATTTTGACCCAGGTTTTGTCCTGCAGGTGGTTGAACTCCCAACGTTGACACTACCGTTCCAACCATCCCAAGTCCCAGTTATATTGCACAGAAGAATAAACAAAGTCTTAGCTGATATATATGCTTCCACTCCTCGAGTTTTCTCCTCTTTCATACACTTCAGACTTTATCCTAGACAGGATGCTGTGTAAGTGAAGACTGTCATATTCCAGTCTGCAAACAGGCTCTTCTGCTGGCTGCTAAAACTACTTATGATGTCAGTTACTTCAGCAATATTCATCTAAAATTAATGCCTTATAAATAATCAAGGAGTAATCTGCTTCCGTCTGTCAGGCTAACCCCAAAAAGAAAGAAGTGTAACATTTTTGTGAGAGGAAAGAAATTAAGGATGACCTGACCTCGCAAGTATGCTTGCCAGACACTTACGCACTCTTTCTTGCATGACCTATTTTTCCCTGCTCACACCGCAGAGACGTTTCAAACAAATGGTCAGTAATTTAGACTGCTTGAAACACAGAGGGTTGCCACCCAAACAAGACAGTTGGGCATCTTAATGGCTTTGTCAGGTTTCCAAAAGTTTTTAGTGACTTGTTATCTCTTTTCAAGTTGAAATAGAGCTCTATTTATCTAGTCCATCAAGGACAACCTCAAATGTCATGCTTTTCCAAAAAGTAGTGTACTGGGCATGGACCATGGCCTAATATTTTGTTGTGTATCATGGTGTGTGAACGGACCGTGTGAAGAACTCAGTACATACCTGGTGTTTTAGTTATAATACAAACTAACATAAGGAATAACTTATTGCTAAAGAAACTGTTTATAGCTTAAGTGATCCTTCCTATAGCCTAAGTTTCAATGTTGGAGTACTTTCAACCTGCTTTTGAATGATGCTCAAAACTATTGCCTATTAAATTCCTGTGAGATTTAGAGAACATCTGTTTCTACTCCCAGAATTAGATTCTGTACCAGTTCTCAAGATCTGAATCACCTATAGTATGAACTATTTAATACCTGTGATTTTCAACCCTTTCAGTTTGACAACTCCACAACTTTGTCACTTAGTAGAGACAAAGACCCATGTATCATGATAGAAAAGTCTATCTACAGCAGGGGAACTTTTCTGAGACACCTTTCAGACCCATTAAAAGTATTAATGCCCCCCTGGCAGAAAATCACTGTATTATACTATTATCAGATATTTAAGGTCACCTCAAGAAAAAGGCACAGAAATGGTCATCTTCTGCTAATTCACAGAAGTCAAGAAGATAAGAGAAAGCTTGAGACAGACAAAGGAAAATGGAAACAACACAAGAGATGAGGCAAAAGAAAAACAGAATAAATGTGTGCATATGGAAGATGAGGCAAAGGATTGAGTTTCTTCATGCTGGGGCTTATATGTAAAGAGACAACAATATGAAGCTGAAGGCTGGCAAATACAAAATAACATGGAAAAGACATTGCTTGTGCTATTTCTATTGTCCAAATGTCAAACGCCTTCTGGGAACCCGGGGGCTGGGGGGAGGAGGAGTAATAGCTGTATAAGCATCTCGTAACAGGTTCTTCCTAAAGGGGATTTCTTGAAAACTGCTAGGTTCTGATGCTAGCACATATGGGCTCAGGAAAGTCGGAGAAAACGCTGGCTGCACTTTTTCCAGGCTATTTGCATACGTTCTTTAGTATGCAGAATGTCTCTGTATGTAATTGAATTGTTGTTTTTGCCTCTATTAATACATATGCAAATGAGTCCCTACTGCAGCTGTGCTGTATTAATCATATGTGTGCTTCTGTCTGTCTGCCCTGCAGGCTCAGGGTCGGAGGGAGGGGGAAGAGGGAATTCAGTCTCTTTAACCTACAAGAAAACTCACTCATGCAGACAGAGGTCTGCTAGCAAACAGCAGGCCTGAGTTACAACTGGAAGGAAGATAGGCTGGTCATTTTTCAGTCTTTTTCATTTTTCATAGATATGGATGGAATCTGAAAGTTATGCAGAAAGGACTGTTAATCTAGATAAAATGAATATGCTACCACTAATTCTTTCCCCTGGAGGGTTGGGAGGGATTTAGAATCTGACAACCCACAGAGTAGCCATGATATTGTTTTACCATGTGTATTTACTGCCTGTAAATGTCCACTATGCCCATGTTCAGACACTCACAGTGCTCAATAAAATACAAAGCATTCATATACAGTCTGTCATAAGGACTGTCTTTCGTAAATTGACTGGATTCTGATAAAATGATGTGACCAAGCTTTCCATTCAAATCTATTTTGATAGAATATATTGAGTATACCCATAACATAGTATAAGATTATATCAAAGGCAAGTATGGGTTATTTAGACGCCAGCAACAAAGCACATTTACCCACCATGAGCAAGATTTATTTGAGCTGATATGTTCTGTGGTTCATGCTTTTACACAATCTATCACAATCTCTAGCTCTCAGCAGGTATCCGGAAAGTGAGGACTAGTTGCATCCCGGTGTTGTGAGGCTTGCTTTTGAGTTAATTGGGAGGAACTTCTTCCATTTAAAAACACAGGGATTGCTCAAAAATGCTCTTGGCAATCAATAGCCCCTCACCCTACACCTTACACAGTTTAATGAATACTTTAAAATCATCACTAAGACTTCACAATAAATAAGAAATCTTGGAAAGTTCAAATTTTTGAAGATAACTTACCCCACACCCACACAGAGATCTTCACTCTGTTTAGACGGTTGTAGCTTCACTTACATGAAGACTACTATTCACCATTTTTCGAGTTGAAGAACTGGACCTTGGTCTTTAGTGATCTCTTTTAAAATGGCCATCTTGGCTACTCATTTGCAGAACAGGTGGTGAATATTTAGTGGCCAACACATTCAGTTACAAAGCCAGAAATGAGTGGTGGACAGAAGCAGGGAATATAGAATCTGCATAACGTAGCAATTTAAAAAACTATTTAAAAGGGCATCCAACAAAAAAGTATACATATTATGTTGTTTTATTACTCCTATTATAATCATTATTTGTGATGGCCATCAGAAACAGCATAGCAATACACTGAGCTAATGGCAGATGGACAACTGCCATCTTTTAGTTATGCTAATGAGAAATGTCGCTTTTCATGTACTTAGCTGTTTTTTTCCCCAGATGTTTGTGCTCACAGTGAAAAACTAATTCTACTTTTTTATGCTTAAGTGGATTGCATGAGTGTTATAATACTGTAATTAAACTGTGCACTAATGATTCATTCCCTACAAATTAAGTCAGTCCTATTAATGAGAACAGGTAAAGTAGAAAAGCAAACAGCAAAAGGATGCTGACTCTCACTGTTGAAAATCCAGCTTAGACGGTATTTAAAGGTAGACTCTGCCCAGCAAACAGAAGGAATAACGTTGCATTGCTAAGAAATCGTTTACCTTCTTGCAGGCAAAGAAGTGGTCATAGTAATATCCGAAAGAGGTCATGAATGTAGATTGCAGAGTAAATGAATAATGGATAAAGTATTGCTAACTCTTAGCTATGTTTCATAGAGACAATAATGGGGTGCTGGATTTTTTTCTCAATCAGAAATAATTAATATGTCTTTGCAGCTCTGGCAAGTGGGCTCCCCAATACAAGGAAAGAATCAAGCTTTCAGTATTCAGATGTATCACTACAGTGTTCATACAGTTTTTTCAGGGTCTTCTTTCACAGATTTGAGGCGCTGTAATACTGGAAGGTCAACTGCTTAATCCAGTCAAAACTGGTTATGTCTACAGATTATAGTAAGAAATCAGAGATATACCAGAAAAAAAAAAAATTAAATGTGCTTAACAATTAATGTATGAAAATATAGTGCCATCTCTTTAAGAAAGAGGGGAAGTTCTATCATCAGCAACATTTCAAATTAAACTTCAGGAAATAGCTCAGGGAAATAACCTGAACTGGCAAGTAGAGAGACGTAGCTCATCCCTGCAATGGTACAGTGGCCAAAAAGGAAGCTAGTACGTAAGAAAAAAAATGGTATCTGACTGAGCAGGCAGTCCTCATGCTTTATTTTTGTTTCATAAGCAACAGATGTTTTATGTAATACTCATATGACCATTGGAACAGTCTACCTTCTGATCAGTCACTGTATACTTGTTAAATAGCTCTAGCCTTTCCTTTTCCTTCAAGTAAAACAAACATGGAGACCACAGATGATTATGTGACCCTTAAGATATCCAGAAGCAAGGTTTTCCAAAGGAAAATTTGTAATGAGTCAAACACCTAAATAACAGCAAGATGAACAACTTTGAGAAGCACTCAAACTCCTAATGGGTTTAACTTTTCTCAAAATCTAGCCACTTATGTCAGTGCCTCCATATGACCCATTCTTCTAAAAACGTGGTCCAGCCTATGTATGCTAAATTCTCTTGAAATTCAGTCCTTGGTATGCATCTTCCCAAGCCACTGAAAAGAATAGATTTGTAGTAAGAAAAAAAAATCGACCCAAGTACTCAACAAAGAAAGTGCAGACTAGAAAACTTGGCCAAATTATTTTTCCAGATATGTTTGAGGTCTAAATCTGCTCATCATCTTTAAACAAATAGCCAAAGAGAATCAGTCAGGATTCTTCAAATGGCTGGCTTCAGAACTGAGATCCAGCTAAAACGCTTTCACACTCGTATGCTGACACGAGGTTCTCTTGATCCATATAGTGACACGTTTGGTCATAATGTTGAACATCACCGCTAATAATCATGATGTCCTGTTTCATGCTAAGATGAAGAGGGAAGAAAGTTTGAATGTGGGTACTCAAAATTTTTGGGGGTGTTTTTCCAACAGCAGGTGTTTGCAGGAAGTCTGTATTACATCAGACTGCTCTACTGTTTTGACAGGACACAAAATGTCCATACAGTAACACTACACAGGCAGCTGTCATTATACATCCAGCATTATCTTTCAGTATAGTTATGGGTATATACAGCATTTGTATTACTGCCAATTAATCAGTTGTTGTCACTATTTGACTATCAAACAAACAATCTGGGAAATCTGAACCATTCGCACTCCCAACAGTGCAGATTCCTCTCAATTTTCAGATCAGGAGATCAGGTCCTTTTTTTCCTAATACTCAGAAAGCACTCAGGAATTATTTTTTCTCAGAAAAGAAACCACCATCATTTTATACTGAATTTGCTCAGACTTCTGGAAACATCTATTTCATACTAGGTATGCCCAAGATGACTTGTATGAGAATAACCACTTCAGTTTACTTTGTGTAAAACTTGTTACATGATACCTATGGTTACAGCTTTGAATGTTGATCTCCAAGATGGAGGAATTTAATCCCCTCGTCTGCTGAGCCATATAGGAAAATATCATGTTCATATAAGGCATATAGCAGTACTTTCAATTCATTAATCTTCTTCAGTAAAACACAGTGGCAAGGCTATGTTCAGTTTTGTTCTCATTCATTTGAAACAGAATCACCATGCTGCATCACTCTTGAAGAACAAGATCATATGAAATTCACAGGGGGAAAAACCAACATAAGAAACTCACATGCCAACCAAGAAGGACTTTAATGCAATGAGAGTGTATTTTAAAATGACACTTCACACAATGTTTGGGAATGAATCTTCTCATTAACAGAGGAAAGCTAAAACCTGTTTTTCAAATGGCATTTATGTCATTAAATGTGGGTATGAGTGAATATGCAATGCTGATAGACAGCTCTTTATCAGAGGACAGGTTCAAGCATGTATGGTGCTCGTTCCAGCTTCTCCAACATGGAGATCCATCTACTCCTCTTGTGACACCCAACAACTTAAGTTTTAGTTTCCATTCTTATTGAGTTATTAGTCTCTCTGTGGATACTGGAAATAAAGGCAATCACATATGGCTAATTGTGGCAGGTATCAGATGACAGAATCTGTCTGCCCCAGTGGGGACTCAAAGGCAGGGAGAGAAACGGAGGGCTTCAGATTCCGAACCCCTCAGTGGGAATCAACAAGGCATTTCAAAATGAGAGACTACATTTTCACTGACAAAGAGCATCTTTGCCACAGGAAAACAATCAGGTGTTAGCTGTTCTTCTATAAATACAGTGTGCATTTCATTTACAAAAAGAAAATTCTGTTTTGACAACTGGGGATAAAAAGGTACTTCCTGTTGATCTCACAGGACACTACTAAAGTCATGCCCTGCCTTAAAATTCTCTAATGAAATAACAAAGACATGTTTATCACTATACAAACAAACAAGAAATATTCCTTGGCTTTGTCTTCACTAAGATAATGTTGTGTACCAAATTCTGCCGGGAGCAACAAACTGAGCACTGTGTCAGGTTCTTTGATCTCCCCTGAAAACTACTGCTTTTAGTATACAAAGCCTGAAAGATGAGTGACAGGCAGGATAGAAAAAGAAGAAAAGAAGGAACGTTGTACTTTTCTGACCTTCTACTGTCTGACAACCAGAAGACAGAGGGTTTGTAGGGAACACTATGGTTATATGTAATGTAGGGGAATGTCTGAAGTAAGAAGACTTCCTCCTTGAAAGAGACTGTAATGGCTGCACATTCACTCATGCAATTTGAAGGTGGGTTTGGACCTGTTCTTCATGACAAACGTGACGAGTGTTTCTTCATGACTGAAGAAACAGTCATCACTGACCTAAACTGGATTGGAACAGTTTGGAAGGCACAATTTTTCTAGGCTTGCAGCTATGCTAGATTCAGCTCCACTCATGTTCACGCGGGTGAGAGTCCATTCTGAGTACTGTATCATAAAACCTTTCTCAAAGCACACCTAGCCTGACTCCTTCAAATGGCACCAGAAATTGAGAGGCATGTCCAATTTCTATTGGACAGGTTGTGCTGATGGTTAAAAATCACTGTTAAGATGTGAAGAAAGACAACTTTAAATTTTTGCCAGCATATACATACCCCTAGAGATCAAGTCTGAAAGATTTGAAGAGTCTACAGAGTTAGTAATTCGAACCTCTCCCACTGACTGGCTCCCAAACTCTCCCTTTAATTCCAGACTAAATAACATGTAGCAAAACAACATAGGTGAATTCGGTCAATAGTTTCATTTTAATGTTCTTCTTGGCACAAAAACAAGAGGCCTTTGAGGTTTTCAAATTTTCCACAACCTAAACTCATCTTAAGACATTTATGAAGTCAGTCACATCTGCACAAAGCCCACCTTTTTATAAGGAAACTATAATTGTGATAAAGCCTAGTTTAATCAGAATACTTCAGCCCGCTGCACTCAGAGATACAGCCCAAAGCCAGTCCTGAAATGAAAGTAAACCATCCTCCCAACTTACTGGAGCACTGATGCATTCTTTCAGGACTAGCTTGATGACTGCAAAAATAAGGAGAATTAGACTCATATCTCTATCTTCTCATTGCGAGCTAGCTCCATTTTTGTTTACCCTTTTTTTCCCCTCTTTCTTCCATATGTGTGTTCGTGTGTGTTTGACTATTATAAGCACTTTATCAATACTGACGTTACTCCTCAAAATTCATTTCAGAGGGATGACTTCTATGGCTCTCGTGATTCTTAAGCCGCCTACAGTATTTGTAACTCACAGAATCAGAAACTAACACATAGACAGTGTAGCTTTTCATACAAAAGCACAATAGGAATGAATGTATTAACCTCTGTGGTATATGGAATGTGTCAGTTTACACACTGGCAGCTATTTCTGTGAAACTCAGCTAACTTCCGCTGCCTGTGTTAAAATTAAAAAAACCTATCTTCCTCAGAACTATGTCCCACGCTCTCGTACGCTGGCCAAACAACTGAAATATCTGATGTTGCAGAGAATCTACTTCATACTGATGCTGGCCAAACTGAGTTTGAGAATGCATTTTACACATACTGTTTATAAATGCTGAGCTTTTCCAAGCAGGTATAAAGCTCTGCTGTTCCATGTGACTTGGCAAATTACAACAAGCGGGGAGACGAATTAGCAGTGGAGAGTATGGGATTTTTTTGTTTGTTTGTTTCTCAAAACACTGTCAATCCAGATTTTGCAGAACTGGAGATGATTTGGATCTTGATTTCATTTTAGTCCCAAATTTTACCTGGCTTAATCCTATCAGCAATGCATACATGGTGGGTAACAACACTTGAAGTGTGGAGATGGACATCACATTTGCTTAATTCCAGTGACTTGGCAAGGGTTGTGGGGCTGATCAGGAATACCTGAAGAACATCTGCACCACTATCATTAAGACCCATGGACACCCTAATACCTACAAAATTTAGAATGATATTGGGAGTTTTGAATCAGATATATCTGACTACTGGGCCAACTCTTTAACATAGCTCTAAATTTTTTTTTGTATCTTTCCACCTGTTTTCTAATTGCCTATCTTAAATCAGTATAATCACTAATTATCTGCACTACAGCAGTGCCTAAAATGTGCTGGGTACCATAAAACACTGTAGGAGGGGCCAGTCATTGCTCTGAAGAGCTTACAGCCTAAAAGGACATAATCACGTTAAGCGACTTTTAAGCAGTTTAAAAGTGCTTGTCAGGACAGAGGTTTTCTGCCGGGTGATGTATTCCCTTTTGCTGGTTTACACCTAGCCAGCCTTTACAGCCCCCATCAGAACTATCAAAAGGAAAAGACAACCAAACATACTGCTCTGCTGAAATGTAAAGCACAAACCTAAAAGTAGCTAAACTGACAATAAAGACACAAAAACGTAACAAAAAGTTCCCTCAAGGGAAAAGGAAAATGTATACGATTTGACGAATATTTTGCTTCAGATGCAAATTTTATGTGAACAGACCAAAACCCCTGTTAATTGCATTGTGTTCAAATGGAAGAGAAAACTGGTTTTCATATTTACTTAACCTTTGCCTCTTCTGCATTGTTTTCGGACTTACCTGCAGTTGAAGTGGGCCTAAGCCTGGTGTTGCTGCGGCAGCAGCTGCCATGGTAGTTGGGATCAGCTGAACGGGGTAAGGGTCACCTAAGTAAGAGAATAATAGAGGCGTCAGCACCTTTTATCTACTCTCCACCTGCAAATTAAAGTCCTGCATTCACTCTTT
>NW_009629668.1:75101-125005 GCF_000690535.1 Cariama cristata
AAAGCCTTCTTTTGTGTGCCTTGCTGAGGCCTAATGAAAAGCTCTATTGTGCAGCCTTTTACTAACACTCTTTTCACAATTCTGGCTGAGAGAGGAATGTGAATAAAAGGCACAAGCAATTAAGGCGGAAACCTCATCCTTTTTCATGATGTATTTAGGGAAATGGAAAAAAAAGTGCACATTGATCAGAAGGCTGCACTTCAAAAAAAAAAAAAAAAAGAAAAAAAAGGAAAGAAAGAAGATGGGGGTGAAGGAGAAGAAAAGGAAAACAGTACAACCTTGATAAGATCACAGCATTAGAAGGGGACAAATTTACAAGCTTGTCCAGAATATGAAGTTAACCAAACTCTGCTCGCTGTTAGTAAACTCAGCCTCACACAGATCAGAAATGGCACTCCCTTGACTACTGTATTTTCTTTTAGGTGAGAAAAAAACCCTTGCTTTAGTTTCAGGGTTTGATCCTACACCAGGAAAAAGCACGTGAAGTTAATAAGTAAATCAGATACAAGCCTCTGAAATCCCTGCACCAACTCCACTTCAAGACTTGTGATTCAACTTTGCTTCTATGGGAAAACTATTTCAGTTTTAGTAAGAACTGTGTTGTGCTGAATGAGACAAACGGACCCAGTAAAGGTTTAAGAAAAAGTTGCAAGTGTTTATAAAGGAAAACTACCTGAGATGGCAAAAATCAAGACAGAGACAGGCACGTTTTAATGTTATGGAGCGCTCACTTTTGGTCACTCCTTACCTATCTGATTTGTTAAAATAAACTTCATACTAGCCCATCAACAAAACTATCAAGAAAACTGGTAAAAAACAACAGAAAACGTTACATGCATTGTATTGCTTCTCCAAATGGTAAAATGTTTAAGCACTTTCCACTCAAATAAGGATCACTGCGTCCCTATGTTCTGGTAGCGTGCATGATTCCTGTAGCATTAAAACAGCCACTTGAAATGAGACTATGGAAAAGGCAGAACACTTTATTGGGAAAATCTACCTAAATGTTCCTGTACATTTCATTAGAGAGGTTGATTAAAAGTTTTCCTCCTTTATTGTGTTTTTTTGTGTGAACTGGGGTGAAAAAAAAGACAAATAAAAAAGGCAATGCAGGCTGTTCTGTACAATGATTATTAGTTATTACTGAATTAAAGTTTATAACGGTATCAAGCCTAAGTCAGAAGAAACAGAAAACAATATGAAAGAATTTATCTCACATTTTTGAAATGTTAGAAATAAGCTGTGTTGGTGTATACACGTTCAGGAAAACTGCTAATGTTTATTTTTCTCTTTTTTAATGCAACCTTCTTTACATAGATCTTTTCATTCAAGTATTTTGATCTCCTGCTAAGAATTAAATACCATAACTTCTAGAAATGGAGGGCCAGAAAAAAAACAGGCTGGCAAAGCATCTTAACAAATATTTAACTTCAATAAGCGTGCCTGCTTATATTTAAGAACATCATAAATAATGCTTTGCTCACTGAGGCCTCACAGTCTTTCAAGACCAGCCAGCCAAGCAATGGGGATCCAAAGGTCCATCCAGGCATCCCCATTCACAAATGTCTTTGCACCAGCACTAAGTCACAGCTTTTCTATTTATTTATTTATTGTCAATGGGCAACAGATTTCCTGATTTGCCTGGGTTTTTTTCCACAGAGGATGCCATTGTTTCACATTTTCCAATTTTACTTTACTTTAACTGAGGCATCTACTTTCCATTTCATATCATGGACTGAATAAAAAATTTCTCTGACTTGAAATTTTCTGAAGACTTATCTCGTGACCCAAGCAGTGGGCCTTAAACATGTGAAGACACAGAGAAGAAAGAGATGGTGGTCAAAGACTCAGGGTCAATGGTGTTAAGCTGCTTCCACACCACCAGTAGCCCAAAGGCTAACCCCAGTATCATTCTGAAATTTTTCTCTCTAGAAGACGACATTTTGTTCAAGAACCTGCCATGAAGAATATAAAATTTTTAATTTCTGAACTGCAAAGAAAAGAAAGAAGGAAAAGTTTCTCACTAGAGCGTTAATTTTATAGTCCATTAATATTTTTAGTTACAAATGATTTGTATTAAAACATACATATTAAAAGATTAACTTCCATACACTATCCCACATGCCTCTCCTCTCCACACACAAAAGCCTCAGCCCATCTTCCCACAACCTCATGCTAATTCATAAATCCCGCTATTCTCACCTTCCTAAACAGCCAGGCAGATTCTCATACCCTCATCTGTTGTAGCAATTCCTATCCTTTATGGTTCATTTAGTAGATATATCAAGGAGATGCCTGTGAGAGAAGAACATGCTAAAGTCCCCCTGGCCATGTGCATGGCCACAACCACTGCCTTTGGTGGTGTAGGTAATGCCTTTGGGACTCTTCAGGAGACCATGCTAGAAAGCAACTACTACATCAATATATGCTAACACAGTTTTTCAGAATTCTAAGGAAAAACTCAAATTCATCCTAAAAACAGACAACAGCTGTGCAGAGCTAGGCTCTCCTGTCTATCAGGTTGTTTTTTTGTTAGTTCAGTCTTTAAAGGGTTTTACATTTTTCCAGTGCTCCAAAATATTTTTCACAAACAAAAACAACAAACAAAACTGAAAGGCTTCTGTAACCTATCATGAATCTTTGCATCGTTAGGCTTTGGTAATACCCTCTGCTATCTTGTGCTTATTGTAAGGTCTTAGCAGTTCTTTTCATGAAAAGTACACCTCGCCGGTGCTGCAACTCTTTCACAAGTGCTACTCATACACAGTATATGCACATTACTGCTCGCATGGTCCAGCCATGGTAGCAGTGAGGAAGTTGGAAGAAGGTACAATAATGAGCAGCGACACCATCAGGTTTAGTGGTCCACTCTGTTTGCCCTGGTACAAATATCTAACAAAAGTTCGCCTCTGTCTGGAGGAGCTTACTGTCCACAGGAGACAAAATACAAAAGAGCAATGAATATGCTCAAACACTGCGCCATGCCCTGGGTCACTCAACAAGCCAGTGGAAAAGCGAAGATTAAAACCCACGGACAATGACTCAGACAGTGCCCTTCCCAGGGAAGGATCCAGCCCCTGTATCAATGAGGAGCCCAAGTACTTATATACTCACATCACAGGGTGCAGGAGCAACTGCCACCCCTCAAAATACTAATAAAGGCCTCAAGTCTCCTCTGATAAATATGTAAAAACCTGCTCATTCTTTGCCGTTACTCTAGAACATGATACATCTTTCTACTCTCCTTAAATTTACTCCCGTATCAGACTGAAGGTTTTGCCTGAGCAGTTTTAGTTAATTTTGAAGTCTGGGAAATGCATGTCTTCACTATTTCATTACTTCTTCATTAAATATCTTATTTTTAGACATTAAAAAGTCACTGCATTTTTTTCCCAAGCTCTGGGAACATTTCAGGAATGTGAAGCAAGATATACAGTTATTAGAAATAGGTATTTCCCAAGCCATTCACAAGTTTGCATCACTGAAAACACCAATAAATTCTCAAACAACTATATTACATTTCAATTTACAAAAGTCACTACTAATCTACTAATGCACGCAAGCAGGAGTGTACCTCCCTGCATCTTTCAGTTACCAAAAGAAACATTTTGTGCAGTCTGTTCATGTTCCAAACTGCCTCTCGTTATGTGTGGACTTTTCTTATAAACCAAGCATCAGAGAGAAGTTTGGTAGTTGTTCCTTTTCTTTAGTACACTATATGGTAAAATATGGAGCAGGTCAAAGGCTGGGATTTTTATTGTGAGAACAAGGTAAAAATTATTTCATTAGCTGACATATTCTTCTGCAATACATAATTATTGCCCAGCTACTTGGTGACATCACTTTGAAGAACAGAATTACTCAAGACTGACTACATGAAAAGAGCAAGGACCTATGTACTGGTGATACAGCACCTACAGAAGTGAATGGGGTACGTCAGCCTGGGGCAGCTGATGGGATATATCAGAGGTGTTGGTGCACACTGTGAGCAAAGGAGAACACCAGTGGCTCAGGGAAGAAAGAAGGCAAGGATGAACCCTCAATTCCGTGCCAATTCTTTAATTCTCTACCCTTCTTTTGGTCTGTCTTCCACAAACATACCCAGAACCTCTTTCCTGATAATTTATGCACTGCAACTTCTTTCAATTTCAAATCACACCTTCATCCTTGCCCAAAATAATCTTCCAAGATCTTGCTTACAAGAGGATTTTTCATGAAGTACATTAACTTTTAAACCCTTCTCTCTATGAACTCTCCCTATCATCATATACTAAGAACACTTTCCTACAAAAGTAAGTTGTGGTACAGAGCCAAGTGGACATCCTGTCCCAAAACGCAAAATAACCCTGTGTTTAGGAACTTGATTTTCAGCTGACTAGCAAACAAGCTGATGGATATTAAATGACTGTATACTTGTGGAAATACAACAGTGGCTCTTAAACCATTTATATGTTTTGCAAAATTTTATCAAAGGAGTTTAGTACATTAAAAAACATTCAGACTTTTTTTTTAAAGAGAAAAGAAAGCATAGGAGATAACATTATGTGTATTCCACCATTCACCTAAACTCATGGGTTTTGTATTCCTTTTTCTGTCACTCATCTCATTTATTCTCCTTCACGGTGTAATCCCCCGAGTGTCTTGTCTTGTCTCCTGACAGGCTGCAAGCTCTTCAGAGCAGGCACAATTGTCTTACTTGCTATATAAATCAAGTTACATGCTAATGTTAAATTATAATGTTTTGACAGGATTCTTAAGTTGAACCTGATTATATGAAACAATAGAACATACTGATTTTTTTCCTGAAATTTTCTTCTTTTAAAAAAAATTATATCAGAAGAGGAGAAGTAGGGGGTTTATTTCCCATGATTTTTTTAAACTTTTTGTTTTCCCCCTACCTGTCTTTCAGGGACAGCAAATGAAAAAAGTTGGAGGTCATGGAAAGAGAAGAAAAAAGAAAACAGTGTAAAGAATATAAAGAGCAGGAAACAAAAAGAAATTCTTAAATTATAATTTCCAAAACCAGTATGCTAAACTAAATTCCATGAAAAATATCAGAATAAACATTTTTTTACAGTAGATTCCGTTGAATGGAAAGGAATTCTACATTATCTTCCCCCCATTTTTGACAAGCTCTAGAAAAAGCCACAATAATTTTACACTCAATTTATCACTTAAGTATATTTATAATGAATAATCACTGCTGATGGCTAACTGACAGGTAAGCCACTGCATCTCTTCTCACCACCCATTTATTCCCATCCTCATCACCATTTTCCTTTAATTTTTTTGGTGTGATGGTGGGACACGTAGCAAGAGTAACGGGAGGCTGTGAAAGATGTGAGCGGTGTTCCCCCACTTCTGGCTCTAGGCATTAGGGATTTAGATAAATAAGAAACAAAAGTATGAAGAAGATACCACCAGAGGCTTCCAAACCAAAAGCCAAACTGGTTCCCTGATTTTCCTTGAGGATAGTTACAGACAGAATTGACCAAGTGCTGCCTACAGAGGATGAGCCTGTTTTGTATTTTAAAGAAACAATTCAGCCTACCGAAGGGATGGCTTTGGAAGGACCTAAAAGCAGCCTTCCAATTCCTATGAGGAGGTGATCAATAAGACAGCACCAGGCTCCTCACGGCAGTGTTTGGCTGGAGGACAAGAGCCAATGGACATAAAATGAATCAAGAGAGGATCACATTTTCCCCACGAAGACAGCCAGACGTTGAAACAGGCTGTCAAAACAGGGTTGTGCAGTCTCTGTCCTTGGAGGTTTCAAGCCCTGACTGAATACAGCACTGAGAAACCTAGTCTTATCTCCTAGATGACCCTTGGAGGAAGAGGTTGGACTACAGACCTTCTGAGATCCTTTCCAACCAGAATAATCTTATGATTTCCAGGGTGCCTTTTTTTTTTCAACATACCTGTTGAATAAATGACATTTATTCAAAAACTCTGAGTATCAACGAAAGCCAATGTATTTCCACAGAGATTTGTACATGCTCATGAATTTAAAAACTGGGACTTTTATTTGGTTGCCCAGCTATGGATAATAGTGCCATAACACCAGACATCTTTTATGGCCTAGAAACTGAACTGAAATTATCAGCCTGTTTTCACAGAATACCATTATTTTGCTTGTCTATTTTGTTTTTATTATCATTATTGTGAGAAGGCACACATAGATCAGGGGCTATGGGATTCTTTCAGTTAGCAACAGTCTAGTTCTGTTATTTTTTGCAGTCTTGATGCCTGCCATTGCATTTGCAGCATTACAGAAGTGACACATTCTCATGTATGCTAAAAGGCAAAGTTGTTACCAAAAATTCCTCCTTCTTGCTGTTTCTATCCACAATGCCATTACTCTTTTCTTATCCTGGGGGGAACATGAGGGTTTAGTCATATGCTCATTCTTTTCCACAGCATAAACAGTAGCCCTGAAAGATGACTAGCATCTTTATAAAGAGCTACAGTATGTGGTCCTTCACAACACATGGTTCCTATTTTTGTCATTCTGATAAAAGCACAGCAATATCAATATTTTTTTCTTGTGATTTGGTGATTGTCAATGACCTGTATGTCAGCTGATACAGCTGACACAGTTAAATCAGAAATTAGCACTCAGTCTCTTTAGAAGCCAGACACATGGACACTGAGCACAAGAAAAATTATAAGACAGTCCACATGATACTCCATTAAACAATGAAACATGTGACTGACTAAAAAACAGAGATACATCAGCAAATTTCCCTGAGGAAGTTTACGGTATTTAACTCCTAAACATTAATTTTATTGTACTGTATGAGGAACCAATTAACTGAGAGTTTCATTTTTATCGGACATCAGAATTATTGTTCAGAATATAGATGAACAGTAAATTCAGCATATTTTAATTTTATTAAGCTTGGTTTGCTCATCTCACACATTTTTGCCAACTTTAAAAGGTAATTAGATGTTTCATCAATAACTTTGTGTGCATTGTTTTATTTAGAACACTTCCAGCAGCAACAAGCTGATACGTAAGATACATACGATGTAGCTATTGTACATTCAGATTTTTCCCCCCTAATTGAATATAGTTGAAATAGTGATTAAAGCACTTTCAGAAAACCTCGTGTTGATGACATCTGACTGGGAACACAATAGGATTTGTTACAACAAATTACCCACAGGGGAGAGGAGGAATGGGCAAGGAAAACAATTCTTGTTTCCAAAATTTGACATATTTCCATAAAAATAACATAGGTATCAGCAAATAAAAGCCTACCTAGAAGCTTTTCTGAGAATTTGCGAATAACCTGGAAATCATATTTGGCGTAAATCCCACTTCCAGAAATACAGACTTGGTAACTATTGTTTCCTGAGAAAAGAAAATAAATCCTAAAAATCTCCATATAATTCAATTTCTCGCACACCTCAGTTTAGAAAAGGAAGTATGTTGTTCTTCAACCTCCAGAGA
Organism: Cariama cristata; assembly: GCF_000690535.1. Classification (NCBI taxonomy): domain Eukaryota; kingdom Metazoa; phylum Chordata; class Aves; order Cariamiformes; family Cariamidae; genus Cariama; species Cariama cristata. Next base: position 82,558 of record NW_009629668.1, read on the forward strand.
AGAAACTGTCTGGAATTCAACAGCTTCAATCATACTGAAAAATCTCAAGACCAACAGAACATACCAGACCGCCGCAAGTGGTTAGTCAACATTTCACTTCCTTTTTAATGTGATCATCAAATGCTTAAAGAAGCGATGGAGTGCACTTCCCAAAATGAATCTTACTTAGCACCATTAACTGGGGAGGACTCATCTTCTTTACAAAGTTTGGGCTCTTCTGTGTCTTTTAGTGGGAAGCTAATTGTAAACAGTGCTACAAATGCAGAAGCACAGGGAATCATTCTGTCCCAGTGTATTCTGCTACTTATATTTGTTGAAGAATACCCAATCTACCCCTGTTCTCGGCCTCCCTCCTTCTGTCTTTTCTGTAAATAGGTCCCCAGAAGCAGCCCCTTTGGCTTTCCCAAATCTTTGTTTCATTCTCTTTACTATCTCTTATACTAGAGAGACAATCACGCCTTAATATTCCACACGCAAATCTATACATATGTGCATTAATAAAAGGATCACACTACCTACGACTAAAAAGCAGCCTCCTCTGAGGCACAGCTATGCAGTTTTTAAAGGGCACAATACAAAACTTAGTCTCTTCTATCACTTACACTGTTTTCATACTTTCAAAGCACTTCGCAAATATTAATTAGCTCTAAGTAAATTCTAATTATTTCTAAGAGTGGCCCTAGCAGATCTGTATCATCTGGTGTGAAAACTGACTTCAGTGAAGTCAACAGCAACAGCTCCTCAGACCTCAGCAGAGCTGACATTTCACTCGCCATTGCTAAAATGCTGAGAGTCATGTATATTACTGAGCAAGTATCACAAGCAGAGCTGCACTAGTAATAAATGATAGGGTTAAGGAATGCTGGCTGAGAATAAAAGGAGAAGGGTTAAAAGACTTGAGCCAATCTGCATAGCCTAAATGTGAGATAAGCTTTGCCACAGTTTGGGAAATGCAGTAATTGGGCTCTGTTTGGTTTCAACATCAGCTGAAACGGAAGGTGCTCACTTGGTGCTAAAACCAACTCATATACTTAGGACACTGGGTTTAATTCCTAACATCTGCTCATGCCACAGATCACTAACTTAGTTAACACCCCACCTCAAAACACCACCTCTTTATAAAGAGATTTGCATTATACATCTATATAAATATTACATATTATGCATATAATAAAATACACATAAAGAGGTTTGCATAAAAATCAAAATACTTAAATTCCAAATAGCACACAGTGAATGGATAACCAGGTATCACAGAATCATACAGAATGATTTGGGTTGGAAGGGACCTTAAAGACCATCTAGTTCCAACTCCCCTGCCGTAGGCAGGGACACACTCTGCTAGACCAGGTTGCTCAAAGCCCCATCCAACCTGGCCTTCAACACGTCCAAGGATGGGGCATCCACAGCTTCTCGGGGCAACCTGTTCCAATGCCTCACCACCCTCACAGTCAAGAATTTCATCCTGATGTCTAATCTAAATCTTCCCTCTTTCAGTTTAAAGCTATTTCCCCTTGTCCTATCATTCCAGGCCCTTGTAAAAAGTCCGTCCCCAGTTTTCTTGCAGGCCCCTTTAGGTACTGGAAGGCTGCTCTAAGGTCTCCCCGGAGCCTTCTCTTCTCCAGGCTGAACCACCCCAACTCTCTCAGCCTGTCTTCATAGGAGAGGTGCTCCAGCCCCCTGATCATCTTCGTGGCCTCCTCTGGACTCGCTCCAACAGGTCCATGTCCTTCTTGTGTTGGGGACCCCAGAGCTGAAGGCAGTACTGCAGGGGGGTCTCACCAGAGCAGAGTAGAGGGGCAGAATCACCTCTCTTGACCTGCTGGTCACGCTGCTTTTGATGCAGAAAATAAGCAAGTATGTAGCAAATACGTAGGTAACCAGTATTTTTCTGGCTAATTGTGGACAATATAGTCCCATCGCATACTGCCAACTTATTTTTCTCATATTAAAAAAATGCTTTCGTTGTAAATAGTAATATTAAATATTTTACACATGCAATTATATCTAGGTATAGAGGTTAAAAATCAACTGGAACCATTAATTATGAACCTTTTTCTCAAACAGAAATGTAATCCTAATAGAAGTTCCTCCCTTTTTCTCTGCCAACTTTACCACCACACAATATGCCATAGAGAAAAAAGGGGAAGTGTCAACTTGTGTAAATTGTCCCTTATGTAATGCAAACCATCTGTTTAAAAAACAAAACAAAATGAAAAATCAAGCCACTCCCAAGCATGATCTGCTATGGAGAAAAAGAAGGAAAAGGAAATTTACTACATGGAATTGAAAGCCAAAGACCATGACCTGCAGTGTAACCATGGAGAAAATATTTACCCCTCTCCTCCCCATATTTACTGAATTTTGCAAAATATTTGGAGAAGTATAAGTGAATAATTCGCTCTGCACATATTAGAGATTGATATTGTTGTATTCTTTTGAGCATTTCAGCCATCTAGAATGTTTCCAATCAGGTAGGAATCCAAGCAGAGAAATCTCTTTGTTTCCAGTAACAGACAGAACAGCTCTCACACAGAGATGCCACCACTGGGTCAGAAGGTCCCTGAGTCCCCAGCCACTGGAACTTGGCAGAGTATAGGGGGATAAAGTATTCGTATGCTCTTGCCCTGTTCTTCTACTCTTTAGGTATCTGCCATGAGAAGAATCTAAATGGACTGCTGCTGTGAACTGTTATGACTATTTTTGTGTTATCTTCAGTCAAATACTGAGAAAAGGAAGTATGTGTAGAGAAAACAGTACTCTTCCTTTCCACACTCTCTCTCTGGATAAGCCTTTTGTCAATTGGAAGGCACTGGCTGAGGAACCCTACCACATACACTCTCTGAAACCACTGGGAGACATAAATTTGACTCTCTGTTGCTCTAACATGGACAGGTGAATCACAGAAAAAGTTTGGTTTCATTATCTAAGGTGAATGAGAGAAAAATAGCAGTATAACTATGTATTTGGTTTTTTTTCTCTTTCACTGACCTCGAGGCTTCATCACACATTCTCTTCCAGCTGCAGCTGTGCTGGCTGAAGAGGCCACCATCTCCAATCACAGCCCCCTGCCAAAGGTTACCACTGTGACCAAGCTGCTTGTTTAATCACTTCCCAACATGTTTCCATTAAAATGAGCCAGCTCAGTTTAAGCAATTTTAACAGAAAGTCCTTGCTATCCCAGCCTGGACAGAAGCAAGTTAGGGAATGCTTAACCGAGAAGCCTGGCCACTCTGTCAGAAGTTAGAGACACAGTGATGAGCAAGTGGAGACAGTTTTCTCTTCAGCTACTTGGCCTGCAGACAGAAGGCGGCAAGTAACCCCGTCATCAGCTGTGACCAGTAGCACAACTGACTAGAGATCTGCAGTGCCTTGCACAACACGGCTGCTGATTCTGAGATACTCTTTTGGAGACCCGATTTTTCAAATGGGCAGGGCACATAACAGTATAAATGTTCCTTTGAAGGTGTCCCCAACTGGATAGCCATAATCAAGGTACTCAGCATCATTACTTAGCTATGAGAATATTGGTTGTCACAATTCCCTCTTCCGTCTCCCCTAAATTTTCAAATCTCCCTTTTATTGAGAAACAGTATATGAAAATTTTCATAGTTCTTTGTTATTTGTAACTGGAGCCAAATTGACCCATGGAAATTTTTAACATTCCTCTGTGCAGGTTGCTAATGCTAGTAAATAAAAGAATCATCACTAGAGAATTACTACCAATCAGCCATACGAAATAATTCTGAAAATCTATCAGTCCAGAAAAAAGGGCAGGTCTTTCAAAAGGATCAGGAAGTTATAGAAGTGGGACTCCATTTTCATAAGGTACATAAGCCAAATTTGAAACATACAACGGCAGTCAGGTAAAGATGCTGGTAGTGGGGTCTTCAGAAGTTCATAGGAAGGCCTTGCATCCAAAAGCAAACTCAGTGAAAGTTAGGTATTTAACGTGCTGAGATGCTGAGCGAATTAATCTGCTGTACATTCTCTGTTGCAGTGCTATACTGGTGCCTACTTCAGCTCAGTTCAAGCTAGCATAGGTGACTCTACTGAAGTTTACAGTACAAACATTTGCTAAATGTCCCTGAGACTTAGATCCTAGTACTTTTGTCACTCTTCAAGTGAAGATTTAGTCTCCTAAATCATTCAGGTGCTTTATAAAATTTTATCCAAAGCTCTTTGGTTTACAATCTACCACATCTTTGCCAAGAGGACTGCTACACAGAAGGGCAAGCAGAAAAGTGGGAGAAACATGTTTTAATGGCCTGTCAAAAACATTACTTGATGTGAACATGTTATAGTTTTAAGGCAGCTACGTTTTTCATTGCTACAACCTTTCTAGGTGTAGCTAAATCTATATATGCTTTTTTGTTTACACTAAGCTGTAAGTGAAAAGAAAAAATCCTTTGGATTACTTATCACTTTTCCTCAGCTTCTCAGTCAAATTCAGTCAAACATGCCAGGGAATCACCAAACACAGAGCTGTCTTTTTCCACTGGCTTCTGCTCAGTCCTAGACCTTGGCACGCTGTTAATTCCAAGCCTTACTGCCAGAAGCAGCAGCAACTTTGCTCTTTTTTCTTTTTCATTTTCAAGGTTACACAAACATGCAATGTCATATGTACTTCATGGATGTGAGGAACTATAGAACTGTCTTACAGTTAACGCACATGCTGTAAAAAGAAGGGAGAAAACCAACCTCAACTCTTTCCATCCAAACCAGACTTCATTAACATAGAACTAATTTAATCTGCCAGATATATCTAATGGGGTGCTTTCCTGACCTTTTCCAGGCCTACAGTTATGGTAGCATTCATATTCAGCGTGGCTTTCAGTTAAATATTCTGTAATGTGAATCACTACTTCTCCCATTTGAGAGAGACTGAGTGTGAAATCACTGGAAGAAGTGAATGAGCCTATGCTTTGGTACTGCAGCTGCTGAGGGACATGAAGTGTTTTGAACAGTAATTTTCAGTAGTGGCCCCAGTCTGTAAAATATTAGGAAAAGGGATTAGTGGCCAAAGAAACTCAAGTTTGCATTCAAGTTCTGTATCTACAAGGTTACAGAACCTGAAAGAAATCTGAAATTGTGGGCTCAGTTTAACTAAAGGAATCTTTCTATGTTCTAATTTTATGAAACTGCTGCAGTGGCAAGTCCCAAGAAACTCAAAACAACTGATAAATTCATGAGATAGTCAATGATACAGATGGATACACTGACATGGACGTAATAAAACTAAACACCCATGCTAGAGACAGAGAATGGTAGAACAAGCAAGTCCCAGATAACTCAGTAGGAAACTGATGTCAGAAGAGTTACACAAGCACAAATGCACGAAAACAAGTCTATGAAATTCATGTTCTAGCTAAGTGTATTCATGGAAATGGAGCTCCTCGATTATTCCTTAACTTGTATTTATTATCATCCTGTTGACAGGAACATGAAATCCTATAGAAGGCTTAAATCAAATTTCAAAAAAAATCTGGGGAGTGTAGAGAACAATACAAATCTTTCAAAGATTAAAAAAGTAGATGCTGTATTTTTTAGTGTTAGGCTCTTGTAAATATAGTTTGTGTTAGTCCATCAAACTGAAAGGCATATGTTATCTTTGATCTCTGTGCAGAACCCCCGTTGAGATTAATGTGAGTTCTGTGTGAAGAAAGAGACTAGAATAAGCCCTCAGTTCACAAATAGTAAGCAGGCTGCTTCAGGAAAAAAACATATTTTCTTACAACAGTGTCGAAATTTATTGGGAAGTTTCAAATAGCTTCTCTTCAGATGTATGTACGTATGTGTGGTCATGAGTATGTTCCCTTGTCAAAAAGATCTGTCAGAAAGAAGGTGCACAAATCTACTTGTGTGAAATGTTTTGCTGTTAGGTTGAAACACATACTTCTTCTCTGATAATCTTTTCTCATATGATAACGACTAATCCTCTATTTTACACTCATCTGTGCAAGTTAATGGCTTTGACCATTAGGCTAGAGGCATGATACTTTCATACATATTGGCATGAAATTGTGCCCTATACCCACTTCCAGCTAAAAAAATCTCCAGGACTTACTGCATCCCGCTTTGTAGCTGAAACCAGGAGGAAGAAGGAATCCTTGCTGTGCAGCTGCTGCTAGGGTTCGTTGGTCTGGAGGGAATACGGGAATCATTAATGGAGGCAGCTGACCCTGGACCTGCTGAACAGGAGAGGGAAAATCAAACATGGAATTTTTTCTGGGGAAAATGTCTGTTTATATGCTTTCTCTTACTTCTGATCTGAGAGGTCAGGTTTGAATCTGCTCCTCCATAATGGGGTGTTCCAGTAGCATCAACTATTCAGCCTCATCTTAATTACCAAAGCACTTCATATGAATTACATTAATCCAAAATAAATCTAAAGATTCCACTAATGCATACCTATATCCCAATTAATTATTCCCCCCACCCCAGTCAATAATGCTTCACTTCTCTTTGACTACAACATGAGTTTTTCTTCTCTTTTACTGCACTGTGTAACAACATCTCTGTCCCAGACAGTAGTTTTCACCCTGACTGAGCCCAAACACAAAGATCTGCACACAGAGAAGTACAAATATGTGCATAAGTAGCGTACAGCACAGTCAGTACTATTTTTCTGCCCATATACATGCACTTCTTTGTACATGTGAAAAGATAACGTCTCTAAGATGGTAAGAAAAAGGGCTGAGACACTTTATTCACAAATAAAACACAGCTATGTCTGAAGTGTTAGCTGTTTAACTTTGCACAGCAACCGTACACAACCATGCAAGTCAGGAAATGGAAAATATTATATTGTAAGTGGATACTGTAGGGGACTTAAGACATGCAGAAATTAGTCATCAAAACTGGAAGTTGGCCATGGCACAACATCTAATACTATTGCTTTTACCCAGTTCAGGGTTTTTAATTGCTAGAAATGGACATGGTCTTTGTATTTTGCACAGATGAGAAACAAAAAGGTTCCTAGATTAAAATGTTAACAGGCTAGTTTTAATTAAAAAAACCCACTGTACTGATCAGATCAGCCAGTAAAGGGAGAGTGACTCATTTTTTAAGAGAGGTCATCTAGATTTTTAATGGCATTGTGAAGCTGAGGCATCAGAGGTACACATGTTATCAAAGACTAAAATTTAGTTTGTGGTCTGTAGCCTTAAGAAACAAGGAGAATTAGGGTGCTGATAGACAACCTTTTTTGGCCAGAGGTGTAAGAAAGTGTTACTCCCTTCATTATTGCCTGCATAGCAGAACTGGCAAAAGAGAATCTGTGGTAGCTCCTTGGTTGCCACAGTTCAGACTACAGCATCTTGACTTAGTTTTATTTTATTTTGATCTGCTGAAGATCCAGGAGATGTCTTGGTTCACCCAACACTGTTAGAAGGCAGAAGAGTGATATGAAATTTGGGGTGGTAACCTCTTAATTTATGCCAGGACCTGTCAAAACCTGTATGTGTGCTGACGGTATCGTCTGAAACAATTTGCAAGGATGGAATTCCAAGAGCGCTGTTGATGGAAATCCTTGCAGTGGGAGATTAAGATTGGGACTGAAGCTAAAGCAGATGTAGCTCCACTCACTGAGATAACTTGATCCATTTTGTGTTACTTCAGTATTCTCCTTTCTATTCTGATCCCATTAACTAGAAGACATATGTACTTTTAACTGGATTGCTGGTGAAAAAAAAAAAGAGAAGAAATGTGATTTCTTCTCTATCCCCACTCAGTTACCCTAGAACTGCCCAACGTCTGCCTTTATGTGTTTATTTTCTGTTTATTTTGTTTGGTTTTGTAGGGGTTTTTTTGTTTGTTTGTTTGTTTTTTTAAGACAAAGACAAAGTAACTGTATTCTTTTAGAACAAAAATGAACAGCCGTGTGGAACTTTTGCATAGTACTCTTCTTCGGCAAAAAGCCATGGAACTTTTTTTTAAATGGTTTCCAAGGATGAAAGTGACTTTGCCAAGCAAAGAAGCTTCAAAACAGGACTCAAAAACACTAATAGAAAGACAGATGGTTCTACTAAGAGCTTTGCTGCCAAAAAAAATGTTAAAAAAAAAGTGAAAAAAATGGAGTGATGTTATTGAAGCTGACTGCAAAGTTCTCTGATGACTGCAAATACTCTTGTCCCACTGCAAGTGTTAACTCTGCCTCCAGGGCTAATATAACTAAAGCACCACACACACACAAATTGTCATTGCCAAGCCCACAATGTAGCACAAGTCTGCACTTGATTCCAAGTGACTGCCAAATACATGAGCAAAACACCACACTGAAAAATTCCCATTTACAAAAACATTTACCAGGAAAATGCCCCTTCTTCTTAATTCTGACTGCTGCATTTCATTTTTTGAAATCACTGCTCCTCTTTATCTCTCCAAGGGGCCTTACACTCACTAATTTCAAAAGACACAACCCCAGTTGCATTAAGGAGGTAAGAACTATAGAGTGATGAAGATGGTTTGCATGGATACAGAAATAAAGCAGTCAAAACAACGTGATTTTCATTCCAGGATGGAATGTATGTAGCACCACTCTAACAGCTACACTTCATTTTCTCCCAAATGCAAATAAGTGCAAACATTAGTTTATTTTAATCCGATTACCTGACACAATACAATACAAATTACGGACTCTTCATTTTTATGGCTCATTTAACTACTACATCTTAACTTTTGTTACATCTATTATTACTACCTAAAATTGCTAGGATACAACTGTTGCAAGTGGCACAGAATATAGGTCCTCCTTCTGAGTTTTACACAAAGGGTATTTGCCTCTATTTTTGGTTTTGGTCTTTTTTTTAAGCTATTATTACACCAGTTACATCTCCCTCAAATGTTTTTTTTTGTTACATAGTTTACATGCTTTCCAAGGTTTTCTTGACAGTAACTTCTTGATACTGCATTTCCAATTTGAACATAATGGTCTGCAAATCAGAGCTATTTTTCAGGCCCTTCAATTTGTTCTGCTAATGGACATATATATGTCCATAAAAAGAAATACATCTTTAACAATCTAAAAATGCATATACCTGTCACAATTCTACACTTCCCAGTCTCCCTATGTGATTATTTTTTCTTAGCTGTAATTTCCTGAGGGTGAAGACTGTAGTTTAAATCCTCACAAAATTCCCAATGGATTTAATGGGCTACAATTTCACCTTGTAACTTCTTATCTACTTGATGATGCTAGTCTGGATGATATAGATACAATCTTCCAAGGGCCTATTTTTTCACTACACATACTGTTGCCATGATGTCAACTGACCACACAGTTCCCTGGTCTTTCTTTTAATTTGAATGCTGTCACCACATACCAGATTAACCGTAAGTATTCTTGTACCGCGTGACAAACCAAAGCAGCATGGTACGCACAGAAAAGGCATACGACACACATAAAATAACAAAGAAATGAACCAAATGTCATGAGAGCCATAATATTCTAGATAATCAATTCACTAGTCAAGGAATTCATACTTTCATTCACATATCTCTCACAAGTAATTTGGGTCAAGAGGGAAGCTCCTGCTGCAATGAAAGACATAAACCATACCACTTGACATTTAGTTTATGAGAAATAACTCCCCTTAAGGAAGCAGATACACATGAGTTCAAACAGTCCAAGAAAGTAAAGGTTCTTTAATTCATAATGAGGACAGTAAGTCATCTTCTGTTAACAGCAAAGTATTTTAGGAGCATAAGAAATTGCAATTAAGTTTAACCTAGAGCCCAAACCAAAATCAGAGACCCTTCATAGTTGTCACTGAAAATCCAAAAAGGAGACTAGCCCTAAAAACCTTATGAATGAAAAAAATAGTATGAGTACATGACAAGCAACTAATAGTATATCTACTGTCCGAGAGGAAACTGAGGCATCCAGAGTGGCCTGTAGAGATTTTTGATTTTGGGAAGTGCCTCACTGTATCTTTATTTGTTTCAGTGCCTTTGAAAAATCTGCCCTTAAATGACTTAGCCTTATCAAAAGAAATTTGTTAGTAAACTTGGAACAGATTCAAGTTGTTGAAGCCTGGGCCAGCATCTTCACAAATCTGCGCATGTCCTTTATGACTTGACCATATCAAATCCAACTGCACAAAGACGGGCATTCAGTATAGCTGCAGCTAGACTCCCAGCATTCCCAGCTTCATTATAATTTTAGCATTTCCGTCTAAATTCTGGTCTCCCACCTACTTTTAGGAACATACTATGGTTACCACAGCTACCTAAGCACTAGGCAGTATGTTTTTAACAGTTACCCCTACTGTTTGTTACTAGCTCCTGCTGCGACTTATATAAATTTAGACTGCAAACACTTGACAGCTACATTTCTACTCTATTTTCTGTAAAATGTCACGTGCGCTTTGGGTCACTATATAAATAGCTACAAAGACAAAATAGTTTAAGGAAACATTAAGGTTGCAAAGTTAGGCACTCAAGGCTTCAGAAATGTCAGAATCAGGATAGCGTCCATGACCTTATTTTGGTCCTTTATGCCCATCCTGACAGTCTTTAATTAAAAGTTCTCAATTTCCCCCCTCACATGACTCTTGCTTAATCTAGCAGGCTTATAATATTTCTTGAGTAACATAAACCTATATTTTCAACAAATCTAAGCCCCTAACATAGCAGCTGCTATTACTTTCATTTATTTTATCTTCATACACTTCCACTACTTTCATTTCCACAGTTGCTCCTTACAAGTTTATTAGCATAAACTTTTCCTCTCTCCAAGGTAAACATCTCAATACAATTCCTGGCATCCATATATAACACTTTCCACTGAGGGGTGAATACTGCTCTTCTACCCACCTCTAGTTCTTCAGAAGCAATTCTATCCATTTCAGTGAGACTGGTGACAGAGTAACGAATTACTCAATGTGAGTAAAAATGGCTGCTAAAAACAACAGTCTCTTCTCTACAAACTGAAAAAATTCTGAGCAGTATTTCACTCTTGAGCTGTTTAGAAGATGCCCTTCAAGAGCTGTATGTGCATCTTTGCTGAAACAATCTCTTACATGGCTTCTTCATGTAGAAGTGTGGCTAATTTTTATTTTCGTTTGAGTTATTCTCAGTTGCCTCAAAGAAGTTCAGATTTTACATTCTTAGAACAGTAGATGCAGGTGAATGATTCTATTAATTTCAAACTGTTGAACGAATATCTTCTTGCCTGCGACTTGTCTGTAAGTTAAGCATCTCTTCTACTGTATATGAAAGAATGTAATGTGCGTTTAACATGCAATAACATAAATCTGTCCTTCAAAAATGACATGTTTAATTGCATCGCTCCCCCTTCCTCCAGAAACACTTGGCTCATGGTGGCACACACTATGCTGAAGGACTGGATTCTTTAATTAGCATATGTGTTGGCCATTTCTTTCTCCCTCCCTCACCCCCCCCCCCCCGACTATCTTAAGGGAAATAAAAATATATGTCCTCATATAACTACAATCTGCTATTTTCCCCTACAGTGACGTTTAAAATAAGAAAATAAAATGTTGCTCTCCTCATTCTCTTCTCTACATCAGTTCCCCAAATTGACATAAACGTGTCCTAAATCAATACAGCAGGGAGCCTTGCCTATCTGGGTAATGCAACGATCACTCTCCTACTGAGTTTGAGGTGGCTTTTTATGGGGTGCTTAGTAAGTGCTTAAGACACAAGGTGGATGTCAAGAAGCAGAGATGCAGAGAAGACACTGACAAGACAGACAGCACGTCCATTCCACCCCATGCTCTGACCTAACTCTTTGTTTTTACTACTGAGGAGCAGCTCACTCCTCTGCCAGACATACTGGTATGTGGGATCCTGACAAAGGATTTTGTGAAGGTTTTTTCTTCCTAATCTCTACCTGAAAATTCTTCTGCAGTGGATGATTTGGGCCCTAAATATTCTTCTTTCCTTTGCTGCACAAGAGGCTTACACAATTCATACCAGTATTTATCAAAATTCATCCTGTCTGAACACCTCATTTCACTCAATACTAGCATCTCATTGTTCACAACTGTTTGCAAACAGTGATATGGATCATAGAAAAACATGCTCTCATAATGGCAATCTTTTATGAAGAACAAAAAAGTTTATTTACAGAGACACTCCCACCTCTCGCTCCCCATTACAACTCCACTAGCACAGGAGAGCTGTATTTGGAGTGATAGCATGGCAAAAATTGTTAGTTTGATGGAACATGGAGACAATCCTTAACAGGTAAGTAGCATGTATGCAGTTGGTATGTATGCAACGTGGCTCACAGAAAACTCAACAAACTTTCAGGAAAATTGAAATGCATCTCAGAGAATTACATAAACATTTTTCATTTTAAAAAAGCAAGGCTTTTCAGTCTGGGAACTTTCTGTCTTTGCTCAGTCCTGCAAGAGAATCCAGGTATCACTACCAGCATCCATCTCAAATGCATCTCATCATAAAGTCTGTAAGTACTACATGCTTAGCCTTTTCAACTACAGGGCACAGAAGTGCCTTAAACTGCCAAATAATACAGACAGTAGCTGTTTCCATGTCGATAACTTACGTCCAAAGGCTTCCCTCCTCCATTTCATACTACAGAACAAAATGCACTGGTGAGAGACAAACACCTCCAGAAGTGCTTTGAAGGACATAAGCCAAAAGGACATTAAGGAACATCTCTTGGATACTTCCAAAGGAAAAAGCAGTATTACTTACTCGTTTATGTAACTAAAGATCTTTAGAACATTTTATATTTGATTTGGTACAGAAACAACATACAGAGGAGGAAAAAGCAGTAAGATTACTTTTTCCCATTTGGGGTGACGTTTAACAAGAAGTATTCATGCTGGTGCCACTTAGCATATAAGTTATCTACAGGGCAATTCTGCCACAAAGGTATTTGCACAAATGGCCTAACTGAAAAGGAAGAGGCTACCTGAAATAAAAAGAACATAAACTGCAATTAATTCCAATATGCAGCTGTTTTAAGTCAAAAGCCTAAGTGTTCATGCAGGAATGGCTGATCCAGACTATACAACACCCCAGTGTGGGGGGGTCCTCTAGCAAAATCAGGAATTTCGGAGCAAGCTGCTGTAACTCAGGTAACAGCTACACTGGAAGACTGAAGTAAGTGCACACTCAAAAGAGCCTTTTCTAATCCAAGCTCAAAAGCAACACTCAAAATAATTTGCTTTTTCCTTTTTGTAGAAGAAAAAGAGCCATTACTTGGTTGATTAAGCCATTTGTTTCACAAAGAGGTTAAAGTTAGCAGAGGACACAAAATTGACTTAAGGTATGATGACCAGTGTTTGGGCCAAACTGACTTATTCCACTTTACTTAATATTCACACAAATAGTATGGTTCTCATGCCATAGTTTCCAAGCACCTAGGCACCTTGTTTAAATGTTAGCATCCTTCCTAGAAGGATAAGTCAGGACTATAATGGAAACCTGGCACAAACTTGCAGCTGTCAAAACTGCTGATTTATATGGTATATTGTCCTCTATTTGCGTTTATGATGGCTAATAGCAACTTGCTCCTAAATGTAATTGTCATGTAGCAAGAGTTAATCTGCAGTCACTCCCTTCAAACTGGAAAATCTATGAACTTACATTAATGACTGATGCTACCTCACAGCATATGATGGAGCACACCGTTTCCAGATGCTTGGTTAATGCTTTTCCCAATGAGGTCTGGACCAGTGCTGATCACTCTAGCAGTAAGTTATTCAGTGAAACATTTGTCAGTGAAAAGAAAACAGGTGTGAGATTTCCAGATGTGTTTTAAAAGTCAGCATGTAGGATAATTTCTTGAGCTGCACATGTGTACTGTTCATTACAGTTAGCTGATCTATTATATACTGGTTCAGTTATTCAAATTATAATGAACTCTAGGGTTTTTTGTACATGCCATAAAGAATTAGAGACAAAAATAAGTATACTTCCCTTGTCACTGTTCGTATCAGCCTTCCAGAAGTGACCTGTATACTTTTTCCTTCTAATTTTCCACATCCTCATTAAAGACACTGCAGTGGCTGTGTTCTGTGCACGTGTGCTAACCCAGTTCTCTTTCTTTTCCAAGTCACTTCTTTGGTATACCCAATGCTCACATTTTACCAGATCAAAAGTCTCTGTGCAACAGTGTCATGGACTTCTGTCAAAAGAGCTCTGGAATGAAGGTCCAGTATTAACTACTGCTGCAGAAGAAGCAGGGAAGAGCAAATAGGACAGTTTGTGTCAGCTCTGTGTTAAATGGGGACTGTTTCTATTTGAGGCTGTTAGAAATAGAGTGACAGGTGTAACAGTCAAAAGACAACAGCAGAATCTAGAGTACTTTTCCTGTAAGAGCACAGGGGCTTTTCAAACACATACATGGTTGACTCTGCAAATCGTAACATTATTAATCAATGGGTAGACTATACAAACAAGTAGGAACAGGAAGCAACACTCAGTGTTAGCGTGGGATGTAGAGGTGAGAGGAGAAGATGAAGAGGAATCATCCAAAACGAACTTTTCAAGAACTTCTGTGAATGCTGGAAGTCAACAGATTCAGGTAAGGAAATAAACTGTAGTGTTACACGCCATCACAGGCAGCAAGTCTGGCTCCTTTTTGACAGATAAATTCTGTGAGCTAGGAGAAATGCCCCACCTTGCTATCTCCTCAGCCCTTTCGAGGCGCCCTTGGGCTCATCCTGACACCAAAGTATTCTTGTGAATGTTTTCATGCAAAAGATGCAAACAGAACCATAAAATACTTGGCTGTAAACCAAGATGGTTTCCAGTTGAGAATAACAGCTTAGGTAAAGAAAAATATTTATTCTAATTGTGCTTCTTGCTCCTACGTAGACTGAAGTGATGCAGCTTTGGGGTGTGAACCTACTCACTAAAGATTTCTTTAGTGTATTTTCCCCAAAAGATCAAGAAATGGATGGCAAGTGCAAGACTGACTGGTATTTTTTGTCATATAAAGTTATTCAGAGGCATCTGTGTTAAGGCCAGCTGCTACACCTCCCCCTTTACGCATTGTTGATTTTTCTATAACGTATTCAAACACCAGTAACTAATCATTTTGATTAGTTGCAGTAATATTTCTCCTGTCTACTGTGCCAAAAAAAGAATTTTTTAACCTCTGAAACAAGGAGAAGAGTTCTAATATAGAAACCACTGTATTTAAGATCATGTATAGATGAAGGCAAGTGTCAGGACCTCATTTTTGACACAACGATAAAGTCCAAATTCATGAATAGATCAATATCTAAGGCCTAAACCACTAATAGTGGGCTGCCTCCTTTAAAATACTCGCTATTTTATTAATGACCCTGAGACACTCCTGGAGAAAAGCTGTCAATCAAGAGTAGTACTCAGCCCATCGTTCAAACACTACTTGATGAAATGGGGGGCCATAAAGTAAGAGAGGATGAAATATGAAGGAAGTGGGTGTGTTGTGGTACTGCAGTGGAAAGTAAAAAGTTTGCAAGGCAAGCTCACCTCTCATCCTGGTCTTCCTTCATCCCCACCACAGCAGGCATGGTAGGTACGAGCAATGGGAAGTGATAGCTCCCTAAAGCTTTCCTCTGTTCCTGAAGCGATGCCTCCCTCTCTAAGGCTCTCACACTGCAGTATTGCCACAATCTGGCCTCCTATTTCAACTCTTCCACTGGCACTCATAATATGAGTCATCCATGACGCATTGCTTGTAATGATTCTATACATAATTACAGTAAAATATTTAAGTCTCTTCAACAAATATGAAACAATTCTACTTTCATAATCCTTAAGCAGAAATCTTGCTTACTCAAATTAGTTGACACAGAAGATAAGGAGATCATCAGAATTCTGCCTTACAATAACTATTTCTTGTTTTGGTTTGGGTTCTTTTGTGCCAACTTTCTTAATATGATTTAAGGTAATATTACTATACAGAGAGGAAGGAGTATCTTTCAAACAAACCCCTAAGGTTTCAAGATGTGTTTTTCACTCAGTATCTCTTTGACAAGTGGCGTATCATTAATTAAAACAAACACAACAATTTTAATGTGTAGGCGGTGGGCAAGAAACAGGGGTTATTTAATATTATATAGTGGGCAGAAATTCAAAATCCATTCGGCTGCTGAATAGTGTAATGGTATAAACAAACAGGAAAGTCTTATCAAAGTCATCCACTTAAAATCATACTATCTAGAAAGAAAGAGAAAAATTAGACTCAGAAAACAAATTCTGCACTAAAAGTCTGTACCTCCTCTTGCTTTCTCTAAATTGAAAGGTTGAAGGACATAGTTAATAAAACTGTATACGATCTAATATAGTACAGGGAAAGAAACATTCTGCATGGCATGATCAGTGTAGACTTTGGCAGAATTTGGTCTGCTCAGAAAATCTTGGACTTAAATCCACTGATCAAACCCTTTGAATGCCTCCTCTTTTTCCCCATTTTTTTAATTATTAAATCCGTTACATGTTTCAGTATAAGTCTGGACTCCAGTGACATCAGTCTCAGAACACTACTTGCTACAACTCAGTGTAATTCTTTCCTGAATACAATATTATTATTTTATCTTCAGTTTTATTGCTTTCTACATGACCTTAAAACCCCCTGAACTTAAATATGATGGACAAGACTAAGACCAAATGTTAGTAGAAACCTCTGTGGAAGACACATTTCTAGTATTGGATAGTCTCTAATTACTGCCCAGGGAAATGCACAATAAAGACCTGTTTTCAATCTTTCAGCTGTTCAGACTTGTTTCTGACTGTCCCTTTTGCCAGTGGAATCGTTCCTCAACAGAGTTCAGTTTTACCATCAAAAGTTCAATTTTAAAAGTGAAATTATTCAAGTGGCAGAAGAAAAACTATTTAAATAGATACATAGCCACCCTTCCATTCACGTCCTGATGTTTTTTCCCCTCATATGAAAATGTTTTTCACAAGTTTTGCTTGGGAACATTTTTTGAATAGGACTGAACAGAGTCTCTCATTTTGTGCCTACAATTTGGTGACAGCAATACAGTTAAAGCACAATTAATTGTAGATACAGTGATAAAGTTTAGACATCCCATCATTTCATTTCTGCGTACAGCCCGGTAGCCAGCTATCCATATCCTGCAGCTTGCTACTGCACTGAATTGCAGACACAAAAATTCTGATTGCTGTAAACATCTTGTCTTTTTTTCTTTGCTGTCTCCTTCAGTTCTCCCTTGTCTTCCTCCTTCTCCTTTATTATCAAAAATATGAGGAAAAACAACAAAAGAAAAAAAGAAAAGAACAGAAAGACTAAATGTAATTGTTTCTTTGGCACTTCTAGATATGGACCATGGAAGGGAGATGAAAATTGTCTACCTCACAAGAGCACCTATCATCATAAATCAGTTTTTAATTTTACTGGTGGATTACAGCAATCAGATAAACATTTGCTGCCTGCCTCCCCTGGATACTGCTCTCTGAATCAGCTTGGCCCAAGATTTAGTTAGGTGTGGGAGTCCTACCCACCTCACAACTCACAGACAATATCCCATTGGTATGCAGTGGGGAAAAATATTATGGCATTCACAAAGCAGAATTCACGCATAACATATGAAGTGCAGGATCTCACAAGAGAGGGAAAAGTACAACATAATGAAAATGAATGATCTTTGCGTATTTTCTTCCTAGTCTGAAGTAGTTCTTGAATGTACAATCACTTTTTCTGGCTTGACTGCCTTTAAATATACACATACCATACTTCTAGTTCAATTTTTAAGCCACTACAGGTATTAGAGGACAATTTACATGTGATTTGCATTTTTTTTTTCTGTGCCTGTGGTTTTGGTAAGTCTTCCAAACCTAATGACTGTTCTTTTGGCCAGCAACATAAATGCTGTAATCACACAATTATTGTGCTGGGAACAGTTTAATTCAGCATTTTGTTCTCAACCACAGAACAATTACTCAACAATTTTGGTTAACCATACTAGCTCACTGCCTGGAGAGGAAGCAGAATATTCACAAGATCTATTGTTTTACATAAAGGCAGTCAGTAGATTCTTATCTGTTACAACTTTCCAGCATCTCTTTGCTCTTTGCCGTACTTCCACATACTCCCAGTTAACGAAAATAAATTACTAGCAGCACACTGTATTAGCTTATTCATCTCTATCTGTTGAATGCTCTTAATTGTGCATTTGCATACTAAAGAGAAAGGTAGACTTGATGTGTCTGGGAGAGAGGGATATAATGGAGCACTGTAAAAAGCTCTGAAAATACTACAGTGATGTTACTCATCTACTCTAGTCTAAGCGTAAACCACGGCCATCCAGGATTCATTTTTAAGTTCTGCTCTTCAGTCATCTATTTCTCTTTAGCAATAAAAGGAATTTTCTGATTAATTGATTTATTCGTAGTACTGTTTATGCTGAAACACTGCTGGCCACAAAGTACTCCTGAGATCTCTTTAAGCACCATTTGAGATAGAGAACAATGTTCTAATCCAGAAGAGAGTCTCTGGGGCTGGATACTTGGAGGAGATGAAAATCAGGGGCTTACTAATGCAAATCAGCAATTTTATTTTATGCTAGTATGGGTCAGCCACAGCCCAAATGTAATGGTGGGAACTGATGAACTTCATGGTTCTCATCATGGCACACGACAGGACAGCACTTGATGCCACTCAGTCTGGCTGAAGGGAGAGCAGGAATAGCTCTTGCATAGTCTTCACTCACTCACTGCCATGACTGAGGATGTGTAGATTTATTTGAAACCCCCACTATTTTTGCCAGAGAAACAATTTTGCAAATGTTCACTGGAAGTGGGTACTTTTTTTTTTTTTTTTTTTTTTTTTAATTTAGGAACTAACAACATTTTGTGTGGTAGACCTGATTCACAATAAAGCAAACAGAAGTTCTGACACTTCAGTAAGAATAGATTTAAGGTAGTTAACTAAGTATGAGGATCCTCACATATTTTCTGCTTCAAATTTCAGTTCCAGAAGCATTTTACCTAAGCAAATACAAAAATTTTAATAATTCCTTTTCCGCTTTCATTTTTGTTTTGTCTTGCCAGTCACAGGGAATATTTTCATTCAGAGCTGTGAATCTGAAAAGTACAACTCTGGCAATGCTGAACAAGTAAAATCAAACTAATTAAACAAAGCTGACTCAATAAACTTAGTTTGATAGCAAGAGAGATCAAAAAGTAAACCAGCAGTAAACATGATGAAAACATGAAGCAATATTTGATTTTGTAAATGCCTTTAGCTTTTAAGTAGTATTCAGCTCAGAAAAGGGACTTCACAGTAATTGTTCTTTTCTTAAGGGCAAAATTTGACCTGTAGGAACTTTGTGTTGAGTCCTTGCTCTGCTGAAGTCAATACAAATTAACCCTAATGGTACTCGGCAGAAATAACTTAATTTAAAAAAACCCACTTTAATTAAAAAAACAACCACAAGGCATCTATGGAGCAGAACACAGCTCAAATGTCATCATCAGCAGGATACTGACCTATGACACCTCTTTTTTTGCTCCATTTACGACATGAACAGTATGTCTCTTCTTGCTTCAGTTTCAGCAGATGTGGAGAAAAGCCTTGTCTCTCCTGAGGTGTGGGAGACACCGTGCGAACTGCATTAAGGAAACAGAAGCCTCAATCCAGTTCTTTCCATTTCTTAGGCAACTGCTAAGCTTTCACCAGGCTACTGCACAAAAAAAAGAGAAAGGACTATCCCTTCTTTAACTGCTGTATGTTGGAAAGGAAGCAGCTACATTTTACAATCCTGACACTGTGCTTCAGGCACCATGTCTGTTGGTTGAGACTTTCAGGTGATGCCAATGCTGCTTCTGCCTTGTTCGTGGATTGCGATGACCCTTAGGCAGGAGCTAAGCATTTAGGTGTTTAGATCGGAGCAGTTTCAGGGCAGGCACAGAAGGAGAAATACAGAAAACTCTCAGATTACATCAGCCAGTGCTATGTATGTTTAGATGCCCCCGAAGCTTCAGATCTTATACTTGAACTAAGGCTCTTAGAGGGTCTGTTTAAACGATGGCTGGACAGGATGTACACATGAACTGGGGAAGCAGTCTTGGGTCTCTCAATTTAGATGTTCCCAAAGGCTATCCAAGTCCTGTTATCAGAGAGTAAACTCTCTTTTTAGATATGACCCTAAGCCATTCAGGTAAGAATTCTACAGAAAATTACTTTACCAAACAACATTGCAAATATGTTAGAGGTCCTAATACTGTTCTCATATTCTTCGCAGGCAAGGAAATAAAAAGACAGCAGTGCTATACAACAACATGTTGCTTGTGTATGTACATAGGCATCATTAATGAAAAACAGCTGCATCCCTGCAGCCAAATGGTTTTGAATAAAACAATCATGGGGCTCCTTGGCACCTAAAGGAATGATTTAGGACATAAATTGTTGGATTACCGAGTGGCCTTGAAACCTGTTATGTTTATACAAGCACATTAGTAACACTTTAATATCCCATAACAAATCAGTAACTGCAGATATGTCTAACACGTGGTAAGGCAAATGAAAACCTATCTGAAGTCTTTGGGTACAATACTTCTCTCCAAAAAGAAAAGGATCACTTTAGCAGTTCAAACCCAAAATATTTTGCCAGTGAGTTTGTTCATTAAAATGTGATCCATTCTGAACACATCAGGTCCCTTTAAGACTAAAAGTCAGAGCTGTGTGCTCTGAGCCTTTTCATCAAGATGACTCATTCATTCATGGGAAGCATGGATTGTATGGCTGGCTTATGGTAGCACTCCAAATTAGTACTCACACAATGGAGAGCTTATACAATTGCAGTAGTCCATATCCAGTAAAACTGCCTTAGTGCCTTGAATAATGGGCCTTGCTAAGTCTCTAACAGTTCTGTAAGAACTTCTGAACAGCTGCACACAACACATGACCTGTGCCATCTTTACAATGCCTGCTAACCATGAAAGCAAGCTTTGGGAACTATTTCCTCTGCACCCTCACCACTGGACAGCATCAATCGCTTTGCTTTTCAGAGAACAAGGGGATTTCTTCCCCCCCCCTTCTTTCTTACTTTTTTTTTCTTTTCCTTTCCAATCAGCTCTCCACTGATCGTCCTTCACACTTTAGCCTCTGCCCCAGAATACTCTGGACAATAGTACCGATTCCATCTGTGCTCCCCATTAAAGCCCTCGTAATCCTCCTCCGAACAGCTGGACACTCAGACTCCACACACAGACACTCCTTCTGTGGAACCGTTTGGCTACAATTACGCTGAGGCTGTGCTTATTTCAAGTTCCTGCCTCCAAACGCCTTTCGTAGGGTCCCCTAGGGCTGCACGGCAGAATGTCCTGACACGACAAATTTAACAATAAGTCGGGACAGACCCAGGCTCAGGCAATAATGTCGTGTTTAGTCACCTAAGTGCCAAGGACATTTTTTAGACAAATGACAAGATTAATGACAAGCTTCAAACTCTCATCATGTCATTAAGTAATCATGAAGAAGCATCTTCAGTTAATCAAATGGTTTTGATACCTTTATTTTAATGTCAGAAGCGCTGCAACGCCTATGTTTTGCTTAGAAGACTTTTTCAAGAGCTGCAGTGGTTTGGCTCTCTCCTGGAACAGTATATACTCAAGAGAATGATCTGACAACGTCTCTTGTGGCTTGAAACAACTGAGTGTCAGGGAAGGACCAGTAGAGCATACCCACAGGCTGGTCTAGCTGTGTACTTTGACTTTTCCAGACACTGAACTTTCCTCAGACTCAACCAGTGGAGTAAGTCACAACTACACCTCACTCAGACAAGAAATATGTTAAATATGTATTCAGAAAAATGCAAGAATAACTCTAAGTTAATGATTTTTACAAGAAGTCTATGCTGATACTCTAATTAAAGTCAATAGTGAGTCCTACAGATCTAAGTGCATCTAATGTATTACAATGTGAGTGTATGTTTGTCTGCGCCTGTATACACACACGCATCATCTGTGCCCATACAGAACTATAAACACACACATTTTTCCAGTAGATGTGTGTGCACACGTCTCACACACCACACAAGCAAATGAGGAAAGCTATCTATAAATCTCATTTCTGGTATTTACTTCAAAATGTAAATGTGTGTGTATGTGCACATGTACAGATATTTACACATATATATATATACACACAGTACCCACGAAACAGATGCCCCACACACAGGAGTCCACACGCATATGCAAGGATATAGGCATGCACCATACAAGACATGGTGATACGCTAGGGAAAATTTAAAGCAGAATGCAAACAGTATTTATCACACACCTCTGACAGTTTCACTTGCACAGCATACACTCTCCTGTCTGAACAGGGACAGAACTGTATAACCCCAAATCTCTCAGAAGGGCATTTTCTCTGCAGCCAGTTGACAGACACATGCCTCTTCCTTCCCAACTTCTCACATAGTATTGCTGAGCTGCCGTACTACCCATACTCAGTCCTAGGCCAGAGGGACTTCTGGGCTTCTCTATTTTGTAAGCCATGAGGGCTAAAATGAAAGGTTTTTTATTAATGGAAGTGGAGGATTCATAGTTTCCTAATGTGGCCCACAATATCTGCCTGTAGCCTTGAAACAACTCAAGACATTAGATTCCAATCATAACATTACTTACGGAAAAGCTATTTCAGGTGAGTTTTGTAAATTTATTTGACCTATGGTATGAAGCAGTTTTACAGGCAGAGGGACTCAAAAATGTATATCAATCATTCTACTAAAACGCTCCAAAACATATATAAACAGATTTTTAAAAATATGATCCTTTCAGATAATACATTACAGTATAAGGTAGCATAAAGGTTTTATTGCTATTAGTAGAAGACATCAAGCATAACGCACAAGTGGCAAATAGCACGCCTCTCCTAAACAAGTCAATAAACCCTCCCTACTGCATCAGTCCAGTGCGTATTTACTGCTCTCCCACATGCATTATGGACGAGAATACAGATAGGCTGTCCACAGTTAAGACCAAGATTGGCTTTTTGTTGTAAACCCAAGAATTCAAAGTATATGGTTCAAAGCACAGATAAATACCAAGATTAGATACTTTTCAACTAGTTCCCCCTATCTCATGAGAGGTCGTTTATCCTCCAGTCTTTACAGGTGGTCGGCTGTCAAAGAACATACTTTCAGCTGAATTACAGGTGATTTAGCCAAGATCTTTTTGTGATATGGGATTTAGAAAAAAGTGCTGATCATATTTTGAAAGTTCTTCTAGGGCTCCTTCATGCCACAACCACCGTGTCCTAGAAACTTCAAATTAGGTTTATCCAAAAGATCTTGGCAAGATCTAGCATAAGGAAAGGCATGTTTGGGAAGTAACTCTCAGGTGCATCAGAATAGCCCGTCAGGCTCTAGCAGATTTTAAGGAGTGCCAAATATCTCAGGACAAATTAAGCTTTTATTTTAAAAAAAAAGTGTTCTCTCACAGTTTTCCTTGAGGGAACAGCCTTAAAAATACAAACAAGTTCCTAAGGGTTTTGTCATAGCATTTTTTGCCAGATATCTTTTCTTAATTGCTTTTGTTTTTTTTCTCGTCTGGCCTAATCACCTCTGGCAGATAGTCCCCATTTCATCAACCATAAAATCACCTGATAAAATAACCTGTACCCTTCCTCTTTTTTCTCACACTCACTGGTCAGATGGACACCAATACTAATACTACCTCCAGAAATTCCCATTTACTCTCACGTCCAGTGGATTCAATAACCAGTTGTCAAACTTCTAGTTATGGGAAGGGTGTGGAAATAAAAATTTCAGTTTAGGCACACAGAAGGAATAGTTAGGAAGGAAAAGCCAAAATGATTGGCTTTCCTGTATCTTCATTTATCTGGCCTGAAATATCACGCCTAATCCTTGAAAACTAACTTGAAGATCAATCTAACTGCCCACACGGGCTGTCTGGGTTCCGCTTTCTGTTGTTCTTAAAACCAGGGTTCCCAGCCACAGCCCTGTAATGCTGCAAGAGCTTCCCAGTACAGGTTCCTCAGCCATGCCCCGCTTTAGTTCCTTGCGCAAAATACTAATATTTTGTTGCTAGGTGGTATGGCTATTTTGGTAATGTTTTAAGTCTATCAAGAAAGCAGAATGCCACTGAGGTAGAAAATGAGTGGTGTCTGAGCAGTGATACCAGGTTCTCTCAACACAGGTCTAAACCACAAAGTTCAAGTCTCAGTCCAAACCTCCACAATGAATTCAGGTCTGGCATACAGGCTCAGCCTTTCATAAAAACAGGTAAAGGTCAACTTCCCAGAAAGTTGTACCACAGTCTGAAGGTTTTGGTTCAAACCTTCTCTGAACATAATGACAGTTTCTTTCATTTCAATATGATCTGTTTAGTAGATACAACACCTCATACTCCCCTCATTTCAAATGAGCTAGAATTTCACCGGATGGTACACAAAACAGTCATCTCCAGTGTTGCTGCTAAGAACAAGCTTTTGGAAATCACCTGTAGTTTCCAACTGAAAACCAGCCTCCGACCTAGTAAACCACTGCTAGATCTACTCTCCATGCTTTACTCATGTAATCCAGGCCCTGACTGCATGAGCTGTGTTCCAGGAGCAGAATGTAGAGTTTTTCCCTCTCCCAGCTTTTGTGTATCACCTGTCTCCACAGCTCCAAATCCCTTCAGGAGAGGATAAACTCCCCCGCCCCCACCCCCAGCTTTGACCATTATATAATGTGGACTGAACATTATAATATACAGTCACAATTACAGTATTTTTACTAAACAATACTCTGGTTTTTCAGCCCAAGAAATACAGAAGTAAAGAAGTCTGTAAAGATCATCTATTACAGCTCAACTAAAAGTCTGATTACTTCAGTTTCATGAAGAGTTGTATGCAAACTGTTTATTGGTATCACTGGAATTGCACTGAAGCAGAACTGCAGTAACACAGGAGAGAATCCAATCTAACGCTCTGAGGCTTTAAAGCGGGATGTTTCAGGAAACAATACTTGTATTTTAAGTAAATCTTTTCTTTCCGTTTCAGGTGTCCTGTGTTTTTATCACTGTTTTATGGCCAAATTCTGCACTGAGGTGTACAAAACCAGTTCATACTAACACTGGAAGGAAGTACATATGTGTACAGGAGAGGAGAGATTTAGTCCTTCCTGATCACAAAATACTCTTACTTAATTCATCCATGTTTTCTTCGATACTACAACTAGCATAGAGAGAAATCCTAATGTCCGTAATGTGCACACCAAGAAGATGGCCAAACGGCAATTTTCTGCATGTATTTTTTCTAATAAAGTTAGCTAGACTACAACTTAAAACAAACCTGTTATTTGTAATGTCAGGGTAGCTCAAAAGTTTATAGAATTCAAAGCTTTTAGCTCATGGGGAGGCAGAAATCGATCCTTTTTTTCAATACGGACTGAATTCTTACATATGGAAGATTTCAGTCACCTCTTTCTACTGATAAAAATGAATGGGATTTCACATAGGTTCGTCTTATCTTGGATAAAAATAATTTCTTTAAGAACTTCAAAAAACCTCAGACCAGTTCACCAGATAGTGGAAAAGCACTTATGCTGATTTACACTAGACGATGAGCTGACACAGGACTCTTAAGAGTCACAGCTGAAACAGTCAGTTCAATAACATCCTATATTGTATATACAACATTAACCAGGATGAGCCATCAATTGCCTTTGACTCCCATGTAGATGTTCAGTTGGTATTCATGAAATTCTTCATGCACATCAAGGATAGTATTTTATCTTTAGAAGACACCACATTTCTCTGGGTTTTATGAGAACATGCGCTATTCTAGACTGTGAAAAAGGATCACTGAGAATTCTGGAAAGATGTAACAGACCAAATCCCATGAAATTTGTCTGGTTTAGGCGGCAAATCTGAATGATCTGATTTGCTGTACTTATGTTGAGCCCAGGACAAATCAGTGAATCCATCCATACAAAGCTCATTGAAGGTTTAGGCCTTTGGACACTCAAAGCGCAGAGAAACAAAATCAACAGCAAGTATCCTCTCCAGGCACTGAAAAGGCCTTGGGACTCCCAGAGGAAAAGTATAAGGAGCAATGAAATATGCAAGGAGCTAGAACTGGGTGGGGGAAGGAGGAAAATTAACATCCATGTTGGTAAATGGCCTCGTAGTTCAAATTACAAATTAATTTACAACCCACTTAACAGAAAAGACCTCACTGAAAGTTCTGAGAATTATTTTAAGAAAACCAGGAACTCCTTATAAACTTGCCACCATTGTCCATGAGTAACTAACTATGCGTCTGAATTCCTGAAAGACTGAATCTTGTAAAGAGAACAAGATAGGCCCATATTAAAACTTTTAATGACTTTAGTTAAAAAAAAAAAAAAAGAAAGAAGAAAAAAAAAGGTGGAACTTTGCAGCCAGCTGGCTCCATACCGAAAGCCAGGCTGCACAGCTTGAACTTAAAGCTATCTTAACATAATGAATAAGTGCCAATAATTAGCATATGTAGTGTGAACAGGTTTGCTGGCACAAGCAAGTGAAAAACTCCAAGGTAAAGTTATTATTAGGGAGTAATTAGCTCTGTGAAGTAAATGAGTGAAACAATAGCTGCCAGCACTGACAATATGGCTAACATCTGACTATGTGGAAGATAACATTGTAAAGTATTGCTCCCTGAGCTAGAATCTGTTAATAACCATATGTTAGTGTAATTAATGCAGAGTCTTTCTGACCTGTTGTCACATAAGAACAATACTTTCTTGGAAACATTCAAACAGGCAGCCCTACACTCGTGGATGGCAAAAAATAATTTGGGAAGTTGCTTACAAACACTTTTTCTTCTGCATTTCTTTAAAAAGAACTAAAAACCAGTAAGGAAGGGGGGGGGGAGGGGAGAAAAAACCAATTTATAAACCAACTGCTTTCAAGGTTGATGGCAAAGATTTCAAACCCTGGATCAGGGCTTTCCAGACCAACTAAATCAAACCCCGAAGAATACTCTTGGATTTTAGGGGTGCTTGTAATCCATGCCCAGATCAAATTCTGTAATTTGATTATTTATATGGAGTGGCTTAAACCCTTTATCCAAAAAATCCTTGAACTCCGGAGTGTTCAAATCTGAGACTGGGTTCTGAATTTTTTGGCTTGAGCCCATTTCTAAATTGAATAGATCCCTCCAGGTGTCTGACATTCATCAGACATTCTGCCAAGGTCTTAATATATTGCTAGATAGGGAGGATCTCCACTTGTCCCCCACACAGGACATTTTCACCTCCAAATGAGAGGATTCTGTGACTATGGAATGCAAGGCTAAAGATTTCTCTTGAGAAGGTACTAAAAATCACACCCAGAACTTCTGAATTTTCATAATAAATGGCACCGATGCAATATTTTCTTCCCTTCATATCAACAACTCAAAATGTTTCAAAGAGGTCTAGTAAATACAGTTTGCTCAACAAGACTCACATAATTACTGTGTTTTCAAGTCATCGTGCTGATGTAACGTATCGTACAGAGTACACATATCCCATAAAAAGCACTCTGTCTCTGAAGCTCCTTGGTACAAAGACCTTTGTAATTTAATTTGAACATATCTCTATTCCAATTGAGCATCTCACATGCACCTTGTTACAGCATGCACACTCATTGGCTCACAGCAATAGTTTTATAGAGAGTGCAAATTGTGGTCATACATCCCAAAAGAATAGCCTTCATTTCCTTAACAATTTTAAGGACCTGGTCATATTTAATTTCAATTTTGAAAAAAAAAAAAAAAAAAAAAGAAAAAAGAAAAAAATCCCAAATTTAATACAAGCTTGTTAGTAAGTTTCCTTTTTCGCTTTTCAGTGGGGCAGCTTAAAAAAAGAAAAGGAAGGTTTTTAATGTTTCACAGGCTATTATGGCCAGGCAAAGGAGCCCTGCATGTTTGAGATCTCACACATTCATCTTCTCACTAAACATCTGTTTAAGGCTTGTGTGATCTACCTGTCAGCACCAGTGATCCATAAAGTGTTTGAACCTCCTGTCACAAACCTCAGTGCTGGTTTGATCAGAGGCTTTGTGCACACTAATCACCCCCTTTATCTTTTCTAATGTTATGAGAAAAAAAACACAGCAAGGCTGTCTTCCAAACCTGACTGTAATTAATCTTTCCATGGGGGAACCTGCCTGGTTTGAAAAAGCAAGATCTGATGGGCTGCTGCTCTTTTTCTGCAAGGGCCTTATTTTTCCTACCAGGCATCTTTACACTTGAGTGGTACCCTTTACAAAATACTTTAACTATATCCCAGTGACAGTGAAACAACCTTCAAGATCATCTTATGAATGAAACCACTGGTAACTTTGCTGAGAAAAAGAGACCAATGAAAGGAATTTGACAGAAACATGTTTAAACGATTCTCTCTTTTTAACTGCATGGGAAAAAAGAGAATCAGAATAAGAACTGGTCCCCTTTTCATGTCTCTCCTAAGCTGCTCTCTTCACTAATAATCCCACCGTTACCTTTCTTTTATTCAGCTGCACACAAACGTACTGAAAGCTGCAGGAGTTCCCAAGGGGGAACAGATAACATCAGGTGCTTTTTGGTTTTATTACTGCTTGCCTTTTGCCACTATTTGCTTTCTGTGGCATAAGGGGAATGAATACTGTGCGTGATATAGACTATAATTCAAAGTGCACTTTTGAACAGGAATGGGACAAGTAAGTTTAAATGTACTCACATCTTTTTTGATAAAGGAAGCTTCTTTCGCTCCTCAGTATCCCTGAGTCCAGGCACTAGTAGCAACTTAAAGTCTACTGAGCAGACAGTAGAAAGCAGAGACAAACTGAGGCTGCGAAATCAAATTTGGGTACATATTTCATAGCAATTCTCAACCTAAATAATGTCAAAAGCCTTGAACATACACGGACAGATTGATCCATGAGTAGGTAGACAGCATTCATTTGGATAATTATCTAGCCAGAAAGAACAACTTTAAGGATTCATGCAATAAAGTAGCAAATAATTGGTGGGAGGTGACTACCATGATCACATTGATGTCCCATATCAGCTAAGGTTCTTTAACACAAGGCTGTGTCACAGAAAAACACCGACTCTCAGAATCCAGGTGAATTTAACTGAATTAAATTAACTGAATCTTTCTATTACTGTCATCATTTATTAGTTATATAGTGAGAAAGTTCAAAGGACTTCAGAGGTCCAACATCTGACTGTGCATGATCAAAGAGAGTCCTGCACATTCTTATATCTTCTTTTAAGACAAGATACCACAAAGTGTGAAACATGAGAAGGTAGAAAGGAGTAAATGTCTACCAAGATTATTTAGGGTGCTGTGTTTGGCTCCAGTCTAGATTTCATGGATTTGCTAATTGCCTGTAGGTAACTGCAGCATTACAATTTGAGGAATAACCTGGGCAATATGGAGGTTTGGACCATTCTGGAAAGGTTACTCTACAGATTTGGGGTACTTTGGAATAAAGTGTAAGATAGGATAGGAAAAGTGAACAAATAAAACAATGAGGTGAGCATCACCAGCAGATCAGAATGAACTATAAGAGAAAAAATATGAGCAACAGATCTGTGAAGAACCTTGGGGAAACACCACCAAACTTTAGTAGTTTCATATTATGGAAAACAAGGAGCTAATGCCTAGGCTGAAGGAAGAAGTTGGGTCCAGTAATATCGACAGAAGTGAAGGGATGATAGTAAATGTTTGGGGAACATCCTGCCAGGGAAGCAGGAAGACAATGGGAGAGTAATGACAACACAAGACTCGGCAATCAACTCCTAAGATTGACAAAGACGTGGTTGAAAGTTTTAGGCTGAAGAAAAGAAAAAGTTGGTTTTTAGAAATGCCACACCAAAATAATCAAAAAGATTTGGGATAGGAGACAGTGCAAGAAGGAGTCAGAATGGTTTGCTGGAATATGAATCTGCTTGACAGGGAGGAAGATGATGTCGCTGCCAGTAATAAAGAATAGAGGAAGCAGAGAAGCTCTGGGAAGACAGCTAATGAGTTCATTTGAGGTTAGTGTCTCCGTCCAAGATTGATGCTCCCTCTAGCTAGAGATTAAGGCACTTAAATCACAACTAATCTATCACCCTTCTTACTTGCTGGCTATGGAGAAACACCTGGTATCCCTGACTGGTGCCCTATATTGAAGCTTGACAGATAACTGCCTACAGAGTCCATCTAAATTTGACAAAGGATATACGTCAACATCCAGACAAACTCTGTACCATATGAAGTTTGATTATAGAGTGAGGATAGGACTAAACTGGTATCTTATCCAGTACACAATCCTATTGGTTTAAATCTAAATCTCATTGACTAATTAAGAGTTCAGAAGGTCTGATATTCTATAGAGGATATAATGTGTTGTAAACACTATCTTGGGCATGGATAGGACTAAAATAATATTAAAGAACATCTGAACCATTCTATGTATTTCAAGGAAGAAAAGGAAGATACTTCGATTCTTTACAATGTCATTAAAAAGCAATGATGTAACTAGCAGAAGGGAAGGATTTTTCTTACATTTTGCTGCCTTATGCTTCCTAACCCTTACCCCATTTCATCACGGTATGATCATATTGCTTGACAAAAAAGAATGACAGGTTTTGTTTAAGTAAAATAGCTCCTTCAGAGATCATTTAGATCTTCCAGTTGGTCATGTCTGAGGAAAGACATTGTCTTGTCTTGCTTAAGCTGTAAGAATCAGGTTTCTGTATTTTAACTTAAACAAGATGATGAACTCCTCCAAACTTTGCCTTCCCATATGTGTAACAAGAATAATGCTTATGCTCAGCGATGTCCTGGGAAGTTAAAATATTTTTGCCTTTGCAGACTTATGTGCATGTGTGCACACACACTTGAAGACATGAAGGTTCTCTTGCCCAGTACCCTATGAAATTCATTCTTCTGAGGTTTATTGGCTTTGGAGGTGTACCTGCAAGCACTTGTCCAAAACTCCCATCCAAGTTTGTACTCATTAACTTAAAATCTGCTCCCCTGCTCTCTCTTTCTAAGCAGAAATACTTGGGAGAGCTAGCTGAAACCTCGTCTGCAGAAGTACAAATGATCAGCTGAACTGGAACATACCATAGCAGTAGTACAAAAAGACGACACTTTCCCTGTAGGATTCAGTGGACAAAGAAGTTATAAACATTGGTCCCTCCACTGATTTTGCCTTCAGATCATTCACACCTCTTCCAGACCTCTGCGATGGAAAAAAACACTGCAAGAAGGCATTCAGCAGCACTGTTGTATCCAAGAATGATGTGAGCTAAACCAACTATAGCTTTATTATGCTACAATCTAAGGAAAAACTAAGCAAACCACACTTGATACACCCTGAAAATTATTACAATTAAAACCACTTCTGTCCTAGTCGTTTGCTGAATTGTCATGCTGACTTAGACACACAAATGTACACACAAAAAATGTTTACTACAGAGACATGAGCCCAGCTGACAAAACCTGCATTATGTTGGTGACATAGACTTTGTTTCAGTAGCAGCCATGAATAAAGCACTCACAAGTGAATCTCAAAAGGTTGGAAATTTCAGTAAACATCTAAGCCTCCTCTAAAATGAAACAGGCAGTCTAAGAAGATCCCAATCTCCTTCATATGTCTAGCTGCTTCTGACACCAACTGAACAAGAAATTAATTCTCATCTTTTCCCACTGAAGCCCAAGAGCACTTTCATCCCTCTCACGGTATATGAGGCTGCTAAGTAAAATCAGTGTATGTTGTAAAGTAACATAAGGGAACTCCAGAAATGCAGAGAAGTATGTTTTTGAGTATGTATATACTGAGGAGAAGGCAAAGAGCATGCAAAGGAGGTTAAAGAAATAATAACCTTTAACAAACACTCAGAGGCTTCTGTCTTGACCATCTGTCTTACCGAAATTTATCCTCCCAAAACAACGTCTGCTAAAGACAAAGGATTTTATTACTGCTTTTAATCGGTGCTGTAACAATTCCCTGCTTTCTAAGATTTCATGCTTAAGATGCTTATGGGTAAAAATCTTAGTCTTTCACTTAAAAAAAAAAGGTTTAGTGAAAAATTTTATCAATACAATAGGTTTTTATGCCTTAGCCTGTTTATCATTCCATTTTAGAACAAATATTTAATTCCTTAGTTTCCTGCACAAATTAAGTGAAATGTATTTTTACCTAAGAAAATCCGATACCTCTACAAGGAGCAAGACAGGCATAGCTGTCTTGTGAAAAGAGAGTTGCCTACGCTATGAACACCTATTTCCTATGGCAGCAGGAGATTAGGAAAACCGTGGAAGCTAGAAACAAATGGGGAAAAAAGGCAGAGCCCATTATATTAATTCATTCTGGAGGGTTAACAGTTACAGTTAACAGTTTTACCTGGATCTATGGCTGCTTTCTCTGATCAATATTTCAGCTGTAGTTGGTAGAGATGAAATTAGGCAGTTCTCATAAAGAAGGATATGTTTCTTTCACTTGCAAAATTTAGAACTTTGACAAGGACTATCAGCATTATTTCTGCATACATACTTTCTCAAACATCAGCCAGCACCCTTTGCTAAAGCTGTTTTCTTGTCTGTTAAACAGTGTCCCTATCTAGAAAAGCAGCATATGAAGCAGGTAGAGAGACTGAAAAGTAGAAAGGGACAAAGCAGAAAGTATTGTGTCAACCTCAATAACCAGTCCACAGGGCTGGAACAACTATTTTATTTTATTTGCCATTCAACAGCTTAACATCAAATAGGTGTTTAATTAACTCAGAGTGGCAGTCTAAACGTTTAGCCTGAAGCAGCCTGAAAAAGAAAAAAGTATCTACGTACTGCATTTGCAGATTTAGAGCATCAGGCACAAGAAGAAACTGTTAATTGCATAACGCACAGAGTTCATATGACACACGCTCATAAAAGTGTAAAGACTGAACTCCCAACATAGCAAAGTTTCTGCTATGCCAAAACTTTGTGCAAGTGTAAAGAGTCTAAAGGACAGAAAATGAGGGCACTTATGGCTAAAACCTCATTCCACAAAATAAAATTCTATCAGACATGAAGTAACTGATTTATTAAAAAAATAGGAAAGACCAATCTAGGAAAGCATTTTTATAAAAATACAAGCACAATATGTTCAGAGGAGGATGAACAGGATTAAGGATTTTAAAAACTCAATCCAAACCACCTTAATATTGGTTTAAGAAAAGATAAGAGCTCACAATTGCCTAACAGAAGCTGGGCATCTTACTATGAAGATGGGAGAAACAAGGAGGGCAACATATGTCTTCCCTCCACTACTTGACATCCTATTCAGTGGCAGTGGCACAGATTTAGACAGTCCAGACAGTCCTCACTCTTGTTTCTTGAGAACTTAACAAGGGACCACACCAAAATAGAAGGAAATGAATGCTCTGGCAGCTGACTAATTATTTTGAATATTTGACTTCTTGCCCACCACTCTGCAAAACAGGTATATTCCCGGCAAGCAGTGATACACGGTGACCCTTAAGATCAGATGGGCCTCAAATATTTTCTGTTAAGGTATACTCAAAGCCTTGGCAATGCAATGATCCACCTCCCTCTTTAGTTTACTATATGAAAAGATGTCACACTGTGACTGTTTTAATCAGTGAATAAGCAAAGTGCCCAGCACCTGCCTTGGCTTTTATTATCATAATAATCCTGTTTTGTTTTTTAATTCTAAAACATCAGCAACTCACCTGTAGGTGAGCATGTGTTTATGCCGCCCCTACTGTTGCCTTTGTGGTTTCATTATTAGCAAGCCATTAAATGAAAAATAGAAGAAGGGGGAGAGAAGGGAAAAGCAGGCCCGAGGCACAGCCATTTGTGCCTGTTAAATACAACAAGCTGGCCTTAGGTAACCAGAGCCCTGAGACTGGCATGAAAGCAGGTTAAGCATCCAGCAACTGAAAAGAAAGCAAGTCAGTGAATGAACCACTTTGAGTTGGAGCAGATCAATCCAGGACAAAAAAACATGGGCAGGCATCCCACTGACATTTAGCACAGCTTAGCACAGCCAGAAGAGAATAAAAACCTAATAGCGGTCAAGGTGAGGACAGGGTTCATGCATAATGACTGGTAAGTGCCTCACACTCTGATTTGTTTAGGCAGTTTTCATGGAATCAAGGGATGCTTGAAAGAGAAATGTATGTGCTGACAAAAGTCTTGCCTTTGTTACAATGACTGGATCTAGAAAAAATTAAACACAGAAAATGTTAAAAATGCAAGGAAAATTGTTTTCTCACCTTGAAGAGGACAGCAATTGACCCTCACAAACTTTTTACCATTTATTCACTCACATTTTACTGATGGATCAGATCAGATCAAATTTTCTGCATTACACTCTACTGATGTGATTCAGTGGAATGGCATCAACACAAATCTGACTCGGAAACTAACAGGGATTGTTTTCTGCATGCTTCCCTGCTGCATTCTCTCCCCACAACCACTACCGTCTGTATTCGATTTCCGTCACTGAAATGGGAAATTCTACAGAAAAACAGTAAAAATGGAGACAGAAGATAAAAACCTAGAAGGCTCGAATCTCTGATAACTCTGCACTTCAGTTCACATTTCGTATTGTGGCCCAATGGGAGACGACTGACAATCTGGGTTCTGTTCCTGGTTCTGGCAATGAGCTACAGCCTAACAATGTGCAAGCTGCTTCCCCTCTGTCCTCAATTCCCCTGGTCTGAAAAAACAGGATGCTTTACAGAAAAAGAAAAAGAATGAAAAAAAAATATTCCAAGATCCAGTGATGACGGTGCTACATAAGATCTGGATCATACACTAATATCCGTGCAAATAGGCTGTGAAATGCAAGTAAAACTTAGTGATTGAATGTTATTTTGTAGAGCTATAAGTAACCACAAGGGATGAAAAGGCAGAAAAGAATCACACCTGGCAGTTATGAAATGGGAGATGATGCTTCCAGATCAAAGTTTCCACGCACATGGAGTAACATTTGAATTTTAAGTCACTAGAGTATTCTGACACCTCTTTCTACTGTTTAATAGGCAGTAACAACAATTTATCATAGTTCCTCTAAGATATGTAAAACAAAAATAGCCAAGCATTGTGGGAAATCTACATTGCCAAAGCTTTCTGAAATAATCTGAGTGAAGACAAATCACGAGTTCAAGAAAGTGTCCTTCATGTAAGTATTTCAGTTTCCTTCTGAAGCAGTAAGAACCTTAGAGATAAGGACCAAACTTCCTACCCTAATCTTTATTTCTAAAAAAAGGGATTGGGCAAATAGGCTCAACATCTTAAGGCCCATTTTTCCCAGGGACTGGATAGAATTAGATCCGAGTAGGTTTATCTCAATCGAACTAGGATAGTTTTTATTGAAAAAAAAATAAAAAATCCGTATTTTAACCAGCAAAGTTTAATCCCTTCTTTTCCTGTGAAAACTCAGATAAGTTTGATTTTGCGCCTCTCGCTGTCTCCATATTCCAGGTATTATGTCATTGCACATTAGACTGTGTCAACACACCGTGACTTCGTCCCTGCTAATGCAAAACCTCAGAAAACATGGAGCCAGGAGATAATTTCAGAGCGCTTTTTTTTCTCTTTTTAATGTAACTCAGTATTTATCCTTCCATATTTCTGACATTTCCATTGAGTGATAGTCCCAAAATGAAGAAAATCAGTCTTTCGCATGCAAAGCCGTCTTAAAGCAGACTGTTGAGTAGCAATCTTTCTGGGCAGGTGAGCTTCACACACGTCTCAGGAAGCATCACTGTCTTCTGAAATCCAAGAACAGCAATGACAGGCTTCCAAGGGAGCCTCCTCAAGTCCTCTGTTGGTGGAAAGAAGGCTTAACCTCCTACAAAAGGGCATCTCCTGAAGGAATAGGGAGATGACATCTGAAGGAAAAACAGGTCCCAGGCTCTTAGAAAATTCACCCAGACTCTCACAAGAGCTACCTGTGAGTGAAGTTTGCATGCCTGAACATAAGAAATGGTTGCTTTCAGAACAGTTTGGATTTTTAAAACAGTCTATTTTTTTTGTATTTAAGTATTAAAACAGTGGCTCAGGTTCCTTGAATATAAAGAAAATTAATACAGAGAAGGAGCTGTGTGGAACTTGGTAAAATTGTTACATCATGTTAGTCTCTTCTGTGGCTTGGTCATTTATTTCAGCACAAAGTGTCTCTAAATGCTCATGTTCTGATTTTATGATGTTTTACACTTGTAAAGGAAGAGGGAATTTCAGGCTCCTGTTGTCTATGTGTTAAGAAAAAATAAAATAAAACTTCATGGAGTTCAAGTCAAATAACATAAAGGACTATGTTTACTGCACTAGGTAACTAAACACTAACAAAACAGACAACACATTTTAAGAGAAAGAACTGATTTAGGAAACCACATTATATAGCATTATTAAAGTCTCATCTTCCACTGTTAACTACTGTATGCTAAAGCAAATGTCAGCGGGGGGGGGGGGGGAAGTGCAGCCGGGTGGGGGGGGGTGCTCATGTTTCTAAATTAAACTTCCTTCAAACACGCTTTCTGACAGTTATCTTCATATTTTCCACAGATGCTACCACTGCCACAAAGTTAGGCACTAAAATAGATACAATGCTAGTGTCACGTCTAGGCTGTGCTGATACCCCTGCCACGGTAACTGCCGGTAAGTCTGCACCAGGAGGAAAAACACCCTTTATATACAGAGGATCTCAGAGGCACTACAGATGACATTTGGGAAGCTCTATCAATTGATCAACAGAAAGTCATCAGCAGAAGGTATGTCTCAGACTGAAAGCAAGAGTCCATCCGTATTTGTTCCCAAGATATGCATTATCTCTGGTAGATTGAAATTATGCAAGTTATTCAACTTTTGCAGATTCACAGGGCAGCCCGTACAGATGTAGAGCTCTCTGGAGGTTTTGCTTACCCTGTAAATCATTACGCCTATATTCTTAATGGTTTGGCACAGCTCCCAGGATATCCATTACATCTCTTCTGACTAACGCATATTTGTATCTGTTCACCCCCAGGGCTTCTAACCAATAAATGTCCTGGCATAAAGAAAATAACGCATTATAGGTGAGCAATATTCCGTCAGGATATCTGAATAGCGTGGGCCAACCGAGCCACTCAAAAACATGGTAGCAGCCTCTTGCTCCTCCTTGGTTTACCTTGCTTCTTTGGCTGTCTTAATACCTACAGAGTCAAGAGGATCACACTGGAGAGTGTGGAAGTTCTATTCTAAACAAAAACTAGAAAAAATATGAAACATACGTTAGACAAGTTGGTAGCATGGGGTACTGATTTACATGTACCTTCTGCTTACAACACACCTGAGCTCTTGCCACAACCGAATAGACCTCCCCGAAGTATTCCCATACCTAAGCCAGGAAACCCAGCTTAATAGCACTGAGTCCTCCTCAACAGCAGGTGAGATTGTGTGAAAGAAAAAGTTAAAGATGGGTAGGAAAATATCTGTGGTACCCATAACCCACTGGACTGAGACCTGCTCCAGTAGATGCAGAAAAAGTGCCTAGTTTCTAACCCTTGGTTCCCCTTTGAGAAATTCTGAGGAAGGTTCTCCCAGCTGTCTGACCATGGTATTTGTGGAGGCAGCAACAGGAAACACTGGAAAAAAGGAGCTCTTTTTGCAGAAACAGTTTGCTCTTTTTAAACCATTCCCATGGCTGCATCCAGGCTCTGAGGGGAGTGTGGTATCAGGAAGGTAAAAAGGAATCAGCTCTGTGGCAAAAGACAGGAGAAAAGGCAAACACACCCATACTAAACAAGAGACAGACTGCAGCAATGAGGGCAGAAGGATGGAGGGCATTTGTGCAAATACAGATTACACGTGCAATTCATTTAAAGGCAGTGGCATTTTTATCACAAAGAAGAGTTTAATCAAAGTCTCAAGAGATCTGCCATAAAGGAAGCCCTTGCCTTGCTGCCTTGGCTGTCTGAAAGAAACACCTGTTACGCACAACAAAAAAAGACAAAACAAACAATAGGTATAGAAGGGAGGCCATGGTTCAAACAATGTGAATTGGAGAAGCACAGTTTTTTCTAAATGAAGGGCTAGAATCCTATCAAATGAACAGCTGGGGAAAGCATAATTCTCTATATTTGCAGGGAAGTTGCACAGATTATATGATGGCAACAAATACAATATACATATCTGAGCTCTGCTTCCTAGGCACCAGAAACGACAGGAACCTCCTAAGATATCCCTGAGTGGAAGAATAAACTTGCTTGAGCCCAGCTCCAGGAAAAAAGATAGCCGGCTTTCAAAAGAACACAATGGACAATTTTCCTCCCACGGGGCCTTTGCAAGAGTTTCTGCTAAGAGGATACCGAGCTCAAACAACCCTCACAAAAGACGCAGAAAGCAAACTTGTGATTTCAACAAATCTACCTCAATACACAGAGGAGATGTGGAGAACACCTAAACCAGATGCATTTCTTTTTACATAAGAAGTGTGATTATTATTAATGTAGAATACAGAATTCTATGTCAGTAAATTGATTACAATTTGAATTTCTTTATTCTGGTGGTACCAAATAGACCAGAATTCTTAACTGTGCAATAAGAAATAATACAAGGGAAGTAGACTTAAGTAACATCCTGAAACCCACGACACAGAAAGCTAAAATTTTCGAAAAATAGCATTTCAAATCTGCCTTTCATCTCAAGTAAAGAAGAAATACAAGAAAAAGAGCATAATTCTAATTCCAGACACTAGAATATATCAGCTCTCCAAAACTTTGCTTTCTAACACAATGACGAAGAAACTCCTGGATCTATCATGTATCTGGGGAGCTATCCTACCCAGGGAAACCTCCTGCTGCCAGAACCAGGTTCTGTGGAAGAACAGAGGCAACCTTTATAGGGGTGTCTATAGCTATCAAGCCATCCAAAGAATCACAGAAGGGGAAAAGAAAGAAGCGTGAAAGTTTTGTTTCCTTAACATTTTCTAATTTCAAATAATTTGAGTCCGTTTCTGCTTATTTTGTACCTCCCGGCACATGCATCAGTCTGTCTGCATCACTGGGAAATACTGCAACCATCGGCATCTTGTTCTAAACTGAGGGTTCTCTCTATTTGCCATGATTTCAGCTGAAGAGGACCTGTCAGCAGCGCTGAAGAATTCATAAAGCCTTGAACAATTCACATCTAAGACCAACTATAATCTGGTAAGTATTAATAACCTGTGGCTCCCACATGGAAAACATCCCTATTCCTTCTTCCTAAAAACCTTTAGAGACAATAAAAACCAATGTCCAGAAAAGTAATCATGTTTGTAATTGACATCTGAATTGGGGTATTCCAAATGCATGCATGAAAATGTGTGGCTATGCATGTATAAGGCAGCTTACTTCTGTGTATAAAAGCTGAGAACGTAATCAATCAGCTGTTTAATACATGCTTACTTGTTCCTGGACTACAAATTCAGACTCCAGAGTTAAAGAAACCGGAAATGATGCTTAATGTAGATGTACGTGATTCTTAAGGATGTTAGGAACTTCAAACTCATTACATACAGTATAATAAAGCCCCTCTCACTGACACGCTGCAGCTCAGTATTGCTTAAACCGTAGACAAGATTCTACACGCAGCGTGCGAGATAAGAAAACACTTACCACAAAGAGCTTTACAGGGCCAAATGCTTAAACAGGCTTCCATCAAATACTCAAAGCAAGAGACTCCTTAACTAAAAGATCTGTGGCTTTGAATTTTGTACCTTCAGCCTCGGTTTTCTTGCTACAGCATAAAGAGCATGCTAAATTAGGAGGAAAGAATTGATTAGTGGCAACTTGTGCTAACTTATGGTAACAACCGATCTGGTCCCAACCCCACCGAGGGAGAAAAGGGGGAGCAAATGGAGGACATTGAAAAGAAAAAGTCAAACTCCATTTTCAACATAGCCAGCCCAAATTCAACAAAGGCGCTTCAAGCAATCTATCTCCCTTTCTGAGGAGGACAGCAATAGAAAAAAAGTCTTCTCTGTTTTGATGGAGACGAAAATAAAAGAAAGGAGGAAGAAAGAAAACAGGATACAGAAAGAGAAGGGCTTCATAGTATGGGCCTCTGTCCACCACAGCCAGAGAACTGTTTTCTCCTGCTAGCCCAGGAGAACACAGTATTTCTCCTGTAACTCAAGTGACACTTGGCACTTCTCCCATGCTGACATTTCAGGGCTCAAGCTGTGCTGACAATACACTATAGGTGGTCGGTGTATCAGTATTATGTGCTTTCACGGCCATCAAAAACACACAGAAACACAGTTAAAATAATGCTACTTTGGATGAAAAGTCAAGGACTCACACATTAGGGAATGCCAGAATTAAGGTTGTCAACATAATTTTAGTTTTCCCTCTTGTGAGTACAGTCTACAATTATATTATCACATAATTCTGCTCCCCTGGATACCATTTTTTATTCAATATGCACGACAGAGATACATGGGAACAAAATAAAGATACCTATTTAACTTAATTCTGGCACTTGTAACTTTCAAACGCCTTACTTCTTTACCTCACTAATGTATTTCTTTGTATATGATTTTCACAGCATACCAAAGTATAGAAATCTCTTGCTCATTTCTGTCCAAATCCATTTTAAATTGCTATCTATGAACAATTTTGTTGAAACTACCTAAGTTTCAATGTTAGAATAATTTGCTGAACACTACCACTATCACCTTTCAAAGAAGTCAAACCTGATAAAAACTATTTCATTAATATGTACATTTTAAAATTAGTTTCCTCACTGTGTCAAATATTTATAAACTGCAAGTACCATGAATTAAATTTGTCCCATTTAATTATTATGATTACCTTTCATATAAGTCTTCATTTTAGTTTTTGTAACTTTATTATGTTTATGGAACTTAAATTATTTACTAACTCTGATACATACTTCTTGGACATTTCAAAGCATATTTAAAACCAATTTGGACAAAAATCTGAAATGGTTCCTTACAATTATTTACTCATTACACATTTTATTCAACTTTTGTATGTGGAAGTTGAACTTAAATGGATACTACATACAATATGCAAAATAAAGACAGTTGTCATGAGATCCATAACTCTCCAGTTCATCTTTGCTCAACAGAGACTTCCATGAGACAACTGAACCTTTTCCTCTCCTCCTCCAAACTTCTAAGTCAGGCTTCACTCGCATTGCCCTTTCAACTACTACCCTTCAAGTGATTAAACTGTTTCATTTACTCTTCTTACAAACACCAAGCATAAATAATTGCCCTCCACTTTATACAATACAATTCAGTAGCAGATAAGCATCAGAAAGTGGACAACAAATGTAAAACGGTTCCCCTTGGCCTCTTGCATGCTATTACCACCAATGGTGAGCTCATCTTGTCTCCTAAACTATGCAGGGTAAGACATCATCAGCTTTTGGAAGCCAGATGTCTGAGGAAAATCCAAGGTGGCGAAGACAGTGGTGTTGATTCAGTAGGTGGAACCATACTTTTCCCTCTGAATCATTCTAAGCCATTATTCCAGCAGAGAGTTTGAAGTACTCTGTTCTGAATGAGCCACCAAAAACGAAGTCGTGACCACTTAACATGGCAAGAGATGAGTCAGAAAAGCAACTCATTGCCAGTAGAAACTAAATGATCTTCAAATTTTTCCCTCTTGATATAGGTATGGGTGCTGGTAGCAACTCTGGAACTCCAAACATAACTTGTATCTCAAATATAACCGCTTTGGTTAGAAAAGTAACCATTTTAGGTAGAACAAGCTGGGCAGAAGTAGGTGTCCCAATGAAGTGCTCAGAATCATAACAAAATATAATCGTCCTTACACATCAACACTCCCAATGTTGCTAGGATAAGAGGTGTAAACCTGGCAGCAGGTTTTTTATTTAAGTACTACTAGCGGACACAGTTCAACACTATGCATCTCTTGTCCAAATTCCAATTTGGGAAATTACACACTATTTGCTTGTATCTCCTTGTTCTCCCATTTTACCTGAAGACTCACATCCCACCTCAGCTCTGAGTATGTGTGCTTGTATTTCTGCACAACATTTGCAGAGACGGCTGTATCAGGTTAACTCCTATGATGCTTGCTAAGGCAGGTCAAAACATTAGAACCTCCAGCGGACCAGCCCAACCCTACATTAGCTGTTACTGCTGTCATTACAGAGACAGTACAAGAAAATGTACCCTCACATCTCAGCTCCTGCAGGTCAGAATCTACTGATACAAGTATCACTAAACAGTATTGCCAAGAAACACGTACCAGAAAAAGTTCCAACTTCTATTCATGTCATGTATCACTAAAAAGCACAGTAACTGCTAAATAACTGTAAAAAACATTTTGTGAGTTTAGTTAAAGCCAGGCAATCCCAAATATATTCCATAATACTGAAGAAGAAAGAAATGAGATCCAAATTTGGCTTAGAGTTTCATTCTCTTTGGGATCCTTCAGGACACATAAACCAAATACT
Source organism: Cariama cristata (assembly GCF_000690535.1). Lineage (NCBI taxonomy): Eukaryota > Metazoa > Chordata > Aves > Cariamiformes > Cariamidae > Cariama > Cariama cristata. The sequence continues at coordinate 124,938 of NW_009629668.1, forward strand.
ACTTGGCCAACAGTGATGAAAACCCCCAATTCAGAGCAATCACCAGAATGACACACAGTTGTGAATTT